>NW_006256686.1:11375418-11549215 GCF_000478725.1 Eutrema salsugineum
TTCTCATTTTTTTTTCTCTAACCTCTCAAGCGTCTTGATTATTTTTCTTCTTCTTCTTCAACTTTCCCATCTTGTTATCCTTATGCGTCTTCATTAGTTTGGGTTATCCACCTTTTTATTTTTCTTTTCGGAATTAATTGATATGACTTTGTCTTTGTCTTTTTGACTTCTTCGTCATCTATTCGTCTTCTTTTCTGTTTCTTCTTCTTTTATATCCTTTGACTTCTTCTGTAGTTTTTTTTTCTCTTATTTTGAATAGGATTTACAATTGATAGTTGTATTGATTTGTACATAATCAATTTCCTTAAAGATAATATAATAATTCTTGTGCAATAAAAAAAGAGAATGTAAGATTTGTGGGCTAACATGTTTTTTTTTTATCGTTGTTTGCTCTGATTATGCTACTTCTAATGAGGTTTTGTAAGACTTATTTTCATTCAATCAAAATCAAATTCAGATGAAACACTTTTACAATACACAACTTTTCAAAAACGATATCTCATTGCTCTCATTGGAAATTAGACCATAATGTCCGTTTCACATGTATAATAATAATAAAATGATTAAAAGTTGCAACAAAGCTGTAGAAGTTCAGGAACAAATTTTCCGTCATGCTTATTTCCTATTTTGTTCTCTTAGTTTACTATTAACCATCTTGGCCATCTCTTCATTCTCCTTCTTCATATCAGTCACACATTTTTTTGACATCAAAACAGCTTCATCATTTCAAGTATTATTTTCTTGTAGCTTACGTTTATGAAACCACTTATATATTTAAATTATCTAAATTTTTTTAAAAAATTCGGTTAATATATAAATGTATTATAGTATCTATCATATATCAATAAAATGGTATTTATATGTGTTACCTCCGACAAAAAATATTGTACAAAAAAACAAAATCCTAAAATATGTTTTTTCCTTAATTTTTCTTTATTCTTCAATATCTGTGATTTCTTCCTGCTTGTTTTTATTGTCTTCATTTTTTCTGACTTCTTTTCATTGTCTCCAATTTCTTCATTTTCTTTCTTATCTCATATTGATCGTCTCGATATACTATTATTCAGGTTTTTCTTCGTCTTTTACTTTTCTGCTTTGTCTAATTTAACTAATTTCTTTTTGCTATTATCATGTATTATATTAAATTAATGAGAATGTTGTATCTTTTAAACAAAAAAAAACCATTAAGACAGTATTAGATTGATCGGTTGAATTGACTTTAAAAGCTTTATTTTTAATAAAATTAGTGAAAATGAATAAAAAAAGCTATGACTTTTTAGGAAAAAATTAATTAAACTGATTTCACTTAATCGATTTAAGAAGGATCTAATTTTTTGATCTAAAATCTCAAGCCTTGTATATATATATCAAGACTAATACAAAGTTAATTGTTAACAATTAACATTCAATAAAATCAGTTTTTAAATTTATATTCTAGAATATGTGGGCATATATTCTCAGAAACAAAAAATGTAAATTTTTGAACCATCGCAAATTCTAATTTCTATAAATCATGTGCGTGTATCTTAAACAAAATATAATAACTATACAAAATATGTAAATTGATAAGATATGTAAATAAGTGTCGGTGTTTTAAAAGTATTAAAAGTCCCACATTAAGATCTGCTCATAACTAAATCTTCACAGTGCTATATACTGTATACCTCTTATCAATCATCGACTAAGACACACAATTCCATTCTCTACGATAGTTTCTATAGCTTTCACCTTTTTTTATACCGAAAAAGGTGAGATTCAGTCTAAACTTTTTTAAAAAAATTCTGGGAAAAGAAATTATACCTTTCCCGAATTAATCATCCAAAAAGGCTAATACCTCAAAGATTATATAATAGATTATGTGAGAGAACCATATAATCATATAAATGTGAGAAAACCATTGAGCATCAGCAACGAATTATTGTCAGTCTCGACTTAGAACGGATTGGCTGTGAAGATTAGGGTTTACCATTGTTAGTCTAGACTAACGATAATTAGAATTCCGAGTTATATGTGAAAATCAAATAGTTTTGTTTGGGTTATTTATTTTTTAGGGTTTTAGAAAAAAGGTTTAAAAAGCAAATGTAATGTGGTTTTGTTATAGTTTTGATTCAAATTTGAGTTTGGTTCAGTCCAGATATGGAGTCGGTTACAGAAAATCATAACAAAAATTACAATAATTAATTAATTTTAAATAAGATTGTAGATATTAGTTTTTAAAAAAAAATAAAATTATTATGTTGACTTTTGGTTAGTACGTTCATTCGGGTTATCTTACAATTCGGTTTACAGTCAGAAATTTTGGTTCCAGAATTTAGTCCATCCAATCATCATTAGGTTTGAAGTATAGATTGCGACTATATGTAGATTATTGAAATATATATTTTATTGTAGTATACTAAAGTATAAATTATATGAGTACATATATGTAGATTATAGATATATATATTATGAGTTTTAGATTATTGAATTAAAGATTATAGATATATATAATTCATTGAAGTATGAATTTGTATTGGGTGAATTAAAACAATGTCTTTGATTACTGCAGTTACATCTCTCTATATATATGGATCCCCATATTCGTGGTTTTCAATCAATCAATTTAAAATATAAATTTCATATCTTAAATGTTGTTTTTAACAGTTTAATCATTAGAAGAGGATAAAGTGGTATTTGTTCTTCTATAGTGATGCCTCCAAAGAAGAAATATAGACCGAGAACACCAAAACCAAAACCGATTCCTACTTATAATAGATGTGACATCAACACTATTATTACAAACTCTATCTCATTAAATAAAGATATATTAATACCAAGTTTTTATAACATTAATTATTCAGTTACGCAGGTTTACTTTCGAGAAGCCAGCAATATGCACCAGAAGATACCATGTTTAACCAAACTGGAGATGATATTACATTGAAAAGAAAACGTTCTCAAATGGCTAGGAAAACAAGGATGGAAATTTTGCGATTAAAAAGAGCATGTCATAATCATCAAAATGCAGGTTAGTCTTCATCTACCTCGAAAATATAATTTTGTATAAATTTCCCCTCTGTGTCTGACATATTATATTGAAATATTTAAGTAGATCTCTTACCCAAACCAGACGGAATAGATGATTTCGTTTGTTTTGTTGCAACTGATGATGAGTCTGAAAATGAAGACACTCATCACAAAAAAAAAGATTATCTAAATCAAAAGCTAGAGATGATAAAGTTACAAATAATCAACAATTTTTACGAACCGACTGTTCTGATTTTGCTGATATTGGATTGGCTACCAATGGTAACTTTTTAATAATATCCAATCTATACTATTTCAAAACCATATATTCGAATAAACGAGTTACTAATATATTTCATAATCAATCTACATAGGTTATTATGATGAAGGTGATCAAGCTAATATGTGTAGTCATTGCAATGCATACATGTGGTTTGGAGAAAATAAAAATAAAAGGCGCATTAAAGGAACCCCTGTTTTCACGATGTGTTGGTCATAAGGGAAAAGTAACTCTCCTCTTCTTAAAAAACCACCGAATACAATACTCTCTTTGCTTTACAACAAAGGTGATACTCGAACACATTTTTGTTAGAACATTCGGACATACAATATGATGTTTTCCTTTACATCACTTGGTGGAAAAGTGAATAATAATAATATCAACAAAGGTCCTGGGCCATACGTGTTTCAGCTGTGTGGTGAAAATTATCATAGAATAGGTGATATGATACCAGCTACTGGTAAACAACCGGCTTTCTTGCAGCTTTATATACATGACACAGTCAATGAAACAAAAAATCGTATGGCTCATTTTAGGTATTTTTCATTTAACGTCTACAATCCAGATTTTAAAGTTCTAAATTCTATCTACTAAATGACTAAATCATTTACCTATTATGCAGTAATGATGGGACGCCCAATGGTCTAAGAGAGGAGATAGTCGAGGCATTGAAAAAAAAAATGTTGGACGCTCATAATACTCATGTCAAAGCATTTCGAACAGCTCGTGATAAGCTTTCAATGAGACCTGACTTGAATGGTATGCGCCTGGTACTCAGAAGCGGTAGAGCGACCGATGGTAGAACTCATAATCTTCCAATCGAAAATGACGTCGCCACACTAATACCTGGTGACTTTAGTGGTGATAGAGATAAGCGTGATGTTATAATAGAGAGTAATAAAGGTGAATTTCAACGGATCAGTGAGTTGCATCCCACTTATCTAGCATTGCAATACCCATTGTTGTTTCCATATGGTGAAGACAGATTCAGGTTAGGTATTGATATTGGTTTTATTAAAAAAAAAACATAAAGTAAAGCTCTAAACATAGAGTTCTTTTTCTTTCTTTTGTATGTTTTTTTTAATACATATGAAATGGGGAGAGTCGATCAAGTAGTGTCTCTGTTCTTGTTATGCTCATCAAATACAATTGCTCAAGTATATATACTTTTTTACTTTCAAACATCTGATGAGCAAATATCAAAATATAAACGTATTTCAGAGTCCTCGGTTAAAGGAATAATAGCAACAGAAAGACACACAAAGGATTATACTAATGTTTTGTAAATGTTAAGAACCAGAGAGATTCAATAGTCAGTCACATTGTTGTCGCTTCTAAGTTTGACAAATTTTAAATCACGGTCGGTGTTTACTTACACACACGCCAAGCTTCTCTTCTCATAAAGCACCAGACACAAAATACAAAGAGACCAATTTTAGCTCATGATTTTAAAGATAACGTGAGCTCCAATCTAAATCAAAGAATGCTACTACTATTTGAACTGGTAAACCGTAGTTATGGAACACCCTAATCCTACCGTCCCAAGTTTCTGTCACGATCACAAGCCCCCACAGGTGCGGCGTACAAGGGTTGACGTTCTCGCACATGTTCCTCAAGAGCCTCAGCTTAGACATGATGCTGGCTTTAGCTGAAATCGTTGCTGCACCTGCACCTATTACTACGCCAAGCTTCTCTTCTCGCCACGTTGTTGCTCCTTTCATTGGAGAGAGAGAGTCCATCCGAAACAGGAAATGAGCAACTTTTTTTCACAGATCAGCAATGAAACTGTCCCCCTCTTTCCCCTTGCCTAGTCAAGGTATGGCAACATACATAAGACCTGATCGTTTTTGGTTTCTGAGAAGAAAAAGCCTTCTTATTTGGTTGAGAGTAGTCCCATACATGAATCACTGAGCCCTTTACTGCTGACACATTGTGTTTCCAACAAAGCAGAGGTTGGTCTCAGTGTTGTCCTAAGACTGGAAGCTGCAAAACAACCACCAAGAAAATAAGAAAAAAGATTATATCAAAACAAACTCATAGAAGAATTCACCTCAACACTGAAATTCCACTGTCTTTAGAACTTCATACAAAACCGAAGCAATTATGTGTGCAAACCCTCAAATGTGATACACAAGAACTTCTACCTCGGTAAACTAAAAAAATACAACAAAGACAAATGATCCGATATCCCAAGAGTTAAATCGACCAATAAAGAAACAAACAAAGTTTTTTTATCAAACACAGTTTTGTCTGATAATACATGGCCTATATCTGCTTGTGTTATAAAAAGGACCCGAGCCTAAATTTTATAAAGAAACAAATAAAAAAAATGTTCCCTTTCAGTAAAACTGAGGACTGTGAATCTCTAAGGCAGATATCAAGTGACATCAAATCAAGTGTACACCGATCCTCCTCATGTATTCTGTTAGGATCTAGAACATAAGTAAATGTAACAATGGAAGAAACTAACGACAGAACCATGTGTTAAAAAAAAAAGGAGGAGGGAGGCGCACGTTATACAAAAGTTGTTATGAAATGTCTCAAGAATCTAGTAAAAAAAAACAGAGACAACAGAACAGAATACACAAAGATTGTGCCATTAAACGTAGAGTGATGAGAATTCTGAATACTAGAGAATTCGAGCATTGCGAAACAAACAATTATAATCCATCCAACCCATAAATTGTGTGCGCCTCTCAAGGTGTAAACCTTGACATGTCAAAATTTTAATAATCTTTTAGAAGAATATCAAACTATACATGTAAGTGAATAATAACAAAATACAAATGCAAGTAATCACGAAGAAAAGAAAGTCATGGAACCAACTTACTTTTAAGGAACAATAGCGTTATAACAAAAAAAAGGAATATGGACTTACGCTTACCCTTCAGATTCACGATCAGGTTGAGGCAGGTGGAAGCTCAAAACGGGAACATCTGAATTAAAGAGAGAGAAAATTCAGACAAATTACTTGAAGCTTTGTAATTCAAACGATGCATCATTCAACTCTACTTTGCAATATTAGCGATGCATCTTAAAATCATAACCACGAAGTATAGAATTAGAATTTTTTTTTTAATACAAAATGATGCATCTCTAAAAAATATAAGCGATGGATCATAAGTTGTCTAATTGTATAAAAATTAAACCGAACAAATATAACAATAGAACAAATCGATAAGTCCACCTCTTGACATGTTGTCCATTGTAGAAACCACCAACGAAGATAACCTAATCAAATCAGCATGGTGGAAGGTATATATCAATATAAGACTACAAACTCGAATTAAAAGAAATAAATTCAAACACAAAACAGTGAAAAGAACATAACAGAACTAAATATGTGTTCGGTCATGAAGATTGCTTTAAGGAAAACAATAAAGAAGCTTAGGTTAATTTATATTTACGAACAATAACTGATTACTCCAAAACATTTACGAACACGAATATATAAAATGATGTTTCAGAACAATAAAGAAGAGGAACACAATACGAGTATATATAGAGTAGGATAATGCTTTAGGGTTTAGAGTTTTTATGTTGGTGACTCATTTAACAGATTTGGTGGCTATGATCGAGATTGAAACCGCTGGTCCATTAACAAATTCAAAGGCCCATAATCGATGAAAAAAGCCATGTCACACGTATTGACACATAGAATTAATGATCATCCTATTAGAATTAATTAAAACGACACATATATATATATATATTTTAATAATGACACATAAGCAAATCACTCTGGAAACGACACATAGAATTTTTAACTTCGCAAATAATAGTATAAATAAATAAATTATTATTATCCTTTTTTAAAAAAACCTTTTGGGTTTCTACTAGTACACAGCAAAAATCATTAGTTTCTAGGATATTACATAATATTAAACAATATCTTAAGAGACCCATATCGGTCACACCAATAATGATGCTCTAAGGCTATCGGTTCGGTTCCTGTTCAGTTACAGTTTGAGATCTTAAATATTTAATCACCCGTATATGAATGTCAAAGTCGGCATGCAGAAAAAAAGATTGGCGTGGATAAATATCAAGAATAATAAATAACTTTTGTGGCGTGGGACACTCACTCGTTCATATGATAAACGATTCCATCTCAATCACAACTATGGAGTACAAGGATATCACAAACAAAACCCAGAAAAAAAAAAACTCAAACTTCAAATTGTGTCTGTACAAATGATACATATACATATATATATATAGATGTCTGATATAGATTTGTTGTAGTTTTGGGACATGTTTCTATGGTAACACCATAAACCTTCCATGATTCCTTGAACGACTTCTCCTAAACTCAGGCATAGATACATTACTATTACCTTCATTCATACCATTTGAAGGCTTGTCCTCCAGTTTAGTCACGAGTGAAGTGTCCTCATGAGCATAAATCGTCCTGCGGAATGAAAATTAACAAGTGTTTTGAGTAGATGTACTGAAAGATCTTGTTTAAGTTTATAGTAGTAACCTTAGTCTGTGGTTTTGGGAGTTTGCAGAGAATTTTCTTTGTGAATTCTTCAATTTCAAAGGTGGTTCAACGAGTATATGCTCGTTGTCTACCTCTGAGGAATCATCACTCTTGAGTGTTGTTGAATCTGATTTGTCTCCAGCACAGAGATCAGAGAACAAGCTGATACCAACGTCGAAGTTTTGGAATCTTGAGTGCATCACGTTGTGATTGTTCCCCTTTTGCGACTGATAACTTTCGATCTTTGCTTCAGAATCCACCTCAGAACGTAAACTGATCCCAACATCGAGTTTCTGAAACCTACCCGGCGATGGTTGCTTTGCCTTGGCTTTGCTGCTCTCTGCTTTGGTCTTCTTAACCCCACCTTGACGAATGTTAAGTGCATGCCTCATGACATGTTGCTCATCAACCTCGGGGAAAAGCTTTCTTGCGCTTAGCTTCTCATGGTTATGAAATGTCTCTGAGGTGTTATCTACACGAAGCCTGTTTTGTGCTGATGGGTTCAATGGAACAGTTGCAAAGGATTTGGCTAATGGGACTCTAGCTGGGAAAGGAGTTCTTGAAACCGGAAGGTTTTGAGAAACGTCAGGTTTATTCCTGCTTTTGATGGAAGATCCTCTATCAGTAGATAACGATCTCCTACTAGGAGGAGATGGTGATCTTGGATTTAACCTCTCTTCTGCTAGATTTGGCATCTTTGGGCTTGCTTCTCTGTTTCTCAATGCAGATGGAAACCTTGACTTCCTCTGTTTCTCTGTTGAGAAACTTCTGTTGTTGTCATTTGGCTGTGGACTTGCCTCAGATTTAGTTCCAGCACCGTTACCATATTTTGGGAGATGGAAAGGAGAAACTGCTCTTGCTCTCTGACAATCATTTGTGTTCCGGATGTTACCAGCTCGCAATTTTTCAAGCTCTGCCTCCTTCTTCTCCAATGCTAATTTGAGGCTGGATATCTAAAAATTTGGAAGAAAGACTTGTTTACAATATATACTCTTTCCCTTTGCGTAACGAAAATGAAACGGATGCGATAGATACCTCGTCTTTAAGATCTCGGATTTCGCCAGTTTCCTTGTTTGATCGAGCTGCTCCAAGTTCGATGGACGCAACTCTTTGAGCAAACTTAAGGGTGCTTATAGTCTCTCCTACCGCGTTAACTTCAGGGTTAATATGCACAAACATCAATGTTTTGGCTTGCCCACCTGCATATAGTTTTCATAGACGATGGATGAAGCCACTAATAAAAACAAAAATGACTAAGCAAAACCTTGTCCTAGTGTTTACCTAAGGAATCTTGTAGAACTTGTGTAAGCTTGCTGTTTCTGTATGGAACGTGGGAACTCTTTTGGGCAAGTGCTGCGATGACATCTCCTAGTGCAGACAATGATTTATTTATGTGTTGAGCTTCTTTGAGTCTCTCTCCCACGGCTTCGGATTTTTCAACTCTCTCACTACCAGCTAAGTCCACTAGATGAAGGCAGCCTCTTAAAATGGAGTCTGAGGCCAACTCTTTTCCTTGGACATGAACGGTAAAGACACTGTAGAGGAAAATACAGAATCTCAACGACTACATGATCATTCGAAGAGTTTAGAGCTTGACTTAAGCTTAGATAATTACCTATGAGAACGGCTGCTCCTCTCATTCAAAGCAGTGGCGCCTACTGCACGGTTCTTTTGGCCAATCCTCATCAAATCAAGAACATCTTGAGTACTAGAAACTGGAACCAGGCTTGCGTCAGGTACATTAAGGCCATTGATTTGAGAATTATTGCGTATGTCTAGCGTGAGAAGCTGGTCAAGGAAAACTTTGAGGAGAATACGCAGATAACTCAATAGAACTCAAGCCCTTTATTATAAACTATATGAAAAGGATATCTTCTTGAAGAACCATCACTGACTAGTAAATCTCTAACTTGTTCATTGTATATTTCAATCATTTGGACTCCAATTTCATAAGTCACCACATGCGTTCTTTCATTTGATAGCTGGAATAGATCACGTAGAGCTCGGTAGTTCACTCCCCAAGTTGTCTCAGTCATCAGATCCGGCCCACTCTGCCAAGGGATAATAGAGACATAACAATGTAATGACGGTTTATGGAGTCACACTACAAGCAAATGGAAACTGGTCATACCATTGTATATGTTTTCCCTGAACCAGTTTGTCCATACGCAAAGATGCAAACATTGAATCCATCAAGAACGGACCTTATTACCGGTTGAGTGTCCGCGTAGATTTGCTCTGGTAAGTAAAAAACCATTCATCAGTATAAAGATAGACAAGAAAGCATCATGAAAGTAGTTAGGTGGTGCAAAACCAACCAATTATAAGCTAAACATACCTTGTGATACATTCTGTCCAAATACTTTGTTGAAGGCAAAGATTTTCCTTGCATTTTTCTCCTGCTTAAGAGGATTGACAATCATAATATTACCATTTTCGCCAATATAATCTACAGTTGATTGCATATCTTTTGTTCCTTGTAAGAAAGGTCTGACTCTGCAGTAGACTCTAATGGTGCCTATACATCAAAACATAAGTCAGTAAACTAGAAAGTACTAAGATAATCAAATGGAAGGAATGTGTAATAAATGGTGGTACCTTTCAGATCTTGGACCTCATTGTAAAGTAGGCGATTTTCCTCTAGGACCTTGAGGTAAGAAGAAGATGTAACTTCCATGTCCTTAACGTGATGAACTGCCATTGAGTGGTGATGGAGATTTACAATGTGATCCTAAATTACTGAGAAGAGGAGCTTTGGGTAAAGAGAAGATTCATTACCTATCCGTTGAAGCTCTGCTTGCCATTCTGATTGCATTTGTTTAACTTGGCATCTCGTTTCCACAACACATGATTTTACTTCCTGTAGACATAAATGCAAGTAAAGATTTGAGATATCTAAATTGTCCAAAACTTGCTTGCAGTCCAAAACTCTCTTGCAGTGCAGCTTTCACTATTCAAGAATTAACCAAATAAGAAGATGTCCAAAGATCAAATGCAAGAAGAACCAAACTTTCTAGTATTTGGAAAAAAAGAAAATTCTTACCTCTAGCTCTTTCTTTTGAAGACCAATAGCTTCTGAATGAGCAGGAGAAAACTCTCGAACGCTTGATCCAATAATCTCTGGCTTACCACCACACTTACAGAACTTTGAAAACTCCTTTGACACCAAATCCTTTCTGTGTCTAAGATATCTGAAGACTGCTTCTAAAAACTCTGATCTTGATCGATCCCCATCATCACATTTCAGTATCTTCCTTAGAAACGAACCGAGCTGCAAGAAGATACCAGAAACTATTTACGCACCGCGGACAAATGTCTCAACATTCAAAAAGAATCACCTGTAGAGTAAGCGGTACCTGATTGCCCTGAGAAACTAGTATTGCAGAGAAATCCTTAACTACCCTATTGAGCAAGGTATCGATCACCTGTAAAAGTAAACAAAATCTCAGAAGGTTAAAGAAACATTATCCTTGTTTTCTTGATATATTATTCTAGTCTTCTTGATGATTTATTCAACAGGATTTAAATGTTTCATCTTGCAACCAAACTCAACTAAAAAATGTCGTACCTACCGTCTCATTTAAAGGAAGATTGTTGATCCCATCACTCTCCTTGAGGTAAGCATGTAGAAGCTGAAGCGCGAAATGATCAAAAAGAAAGGCCATGGAAATTGCAGTTTCAGATTCCTCAGTTGAGATCTCATTAGAGAGGTGAAGAAAATCCAAAAGCTGGTCATACTGAGAAGTCTCGGATTCGTCCAAAGAGACAGACTCATCAGTGTTACTTTCGCTACCAAGTAACAAGCTCGTTAAAGACGAGCCTTTGGGATTTAATGAGACTATCCTCACGGTTCCTCCATACCTCCATACTCCAACTCCACCTGCTTGTTTCCACTCGTAAAACCCTTTCAAACACAAAATGCAATCTACTACTTTGTTCGACGAGCCTCCCTACAAAAACAAACAATTTAGAAATGCATGGTCACAGAAAAAAAAAAAAAAAACAGAGAATCATTCCTTAATACAGAATCTGATATTGAAAACAAACACCTTTTCAAGATCAGAAGCTCCAAATGTCAAAAGTTGCATATCCTCTACAGCTTTAAGAAAGTTCCTCATGTTCTCAAAATATTGAATTGCGGATTGAGCAGCTCCTTCTGCGTATTGAATAGCTAATGTGATAGGATTCTCAACCACCTAAGGTGAACAAGAAATCGATAACAAGAAATCAATGAATCAAGCAAAACATCGATTACAAGAATCTCTTGATCAAGTAAAATCCCTTGATCCTCAAACCAGAGGACTTGAGAGATTATAAAGCCGACCTTGAGAACTGAACCGGGATTGACTTTGTTGAGGACGTTGCAGAGAATGAGGCCGTTGCGGAGGGTGAGGCAGAACTCTTCTTCCGATGGTTTTTCTGGCAGTGTCTCCGCCGCACCTTGGTCCATCTTCCTTAGCCATGCCACCGCTTGGTACCTTCTCTTGGCTTTTGATTTGTGACAATTCACAACACCCAAAAACATTTTATTATTCAAAAGTATAACTTATATCTTTTAACGGAAACTTAACGCGGGAAATTAATTGGACCTAGTTATTGATTAAAACTTTTTTTTTATTGATTAAAACTTAAAAGGCCGATATGCAGCCTAAGTAGAGACACGTGGCAGAATAAACTTATTTATTCAAAAGTATAACTTATATCCAATATATTTTATTATTATATGTTGTTAATACAATTCGACTCTTTTACGGCCAAATCTCAATTTGTGGAAAGCTACGGAACTACCGAGCAGGAGCAACAATAGTCGAACCGCTGAGAGAGGGCAGCCTCTAGAAGCAACAGGTTGGGAGATAATCAGGCTCGAACTGATGACTTCCACCTTTTAAAAAGGAAGACAGAAGAGCTGGTAGGACGGACTCCTCGCAGGTCAAGCGGCTGAACTCTTTCTTTCTTCTTTTGTGCAAAGATCAAGAAGGTAGAGATAAAGTCGATGAAAACTGCGGTGACTAGTTCTCCGCACTACTTTTCTGCAGTTACTGACCAAGTCGTCTTCAAAAATATTACCATTTAAGTAAAGACATGTGGCAGAAGAAACTTATTTTATGGTTTCCAAATAAGAAACTTTTCTTCAGTTAAATATTTCATTTGATTATATTTATTATTAAATATTCATAAGAAACTCACAAAAAACCAGCGATAATGATGCTCTTAGAAAGCATCATTAATGGGTTTCGAAAGCATCCAAATCCTTATTATATAAAAGTGTCATTTTTTTCGACGTATATAAACTTATTTGTCCTTTATATGTATATATTTTCTTTGTCCTCTAAAAGAAAAAATGAAATTCCCGCAACAGCGAGTAAGGCTTCTCGAAACAAAAAATACTATGAAAATTTATTTTCTTTGTTTTGTAGCCCTCTCAGTATTTATGTAATTAATTTGTTGAATTTTTACTATTTTTTATTTTGTATGTAATCCCGAATTCTATATAAAAACACGGACAACTATGATGGCTCGAAATGTTAGATCTCATAGGATTGTTTATCTTATTTAGGTCATTGTATTTCAGATTAAGTTTGAACATACAAATAAACTTTGGATTTACAGCCGTCAAAACGGATTTAATATTTTGAAGGCTAATAACTTACGGATTCTATGTGATAGAGAGAAGTGAGGAATTCAACATTCCAAATAACCGTTTTTTGGGTAAAATCTATTAACAATCTTTTATATATCAATTCAGAAACATTATCAAAGAAAAATATTGTCTTTACATATGATTAATAACTATGTTATAATGATGTGTGATCACTATAGAACCTCTTAGAAGATTTTTGTAAAAATGTTTAATTTACTAGAATATTTATATTATATATCACTCACATTAAAATCATTATCCATCACTATATTTCTGTTAAGTTCTACTAATCTTGTGCAAGAAAAATTTACCATAATCGATTATACTCTCTCTCTCTCTCTCCTAATTTTACCTTCTAATTATACTATCAATTACTTTTAGTTATTATATCCTCTCTATGTTTTATCATTTGTTTGTAAGAAATTGAATCACACATCATCCATATAATAGAAAAAACTATATAGATTTTGTTTCGCATATATCATGATTCGAATTTTTTAAAATACATTACAGAACCTGTTAAAAATCTCACATTGGCCATAAAGATGAGTGTTAGTCAAAAAACATCTCTTACTAATAAAAGTTGAAGCTATATATGAAAGTAATATATAAATATGATACATAAATATTTAAAATTAAAAAAGTTTCTAAATTTTAAAATTGTATTTAATATAAAAAAATATAGGAAAATCTGAACTTAAAAATCTTTTATTACTGATAATAGTTAAAGCTATATGCTTTACAGAGCGTCCACATCAGTATTTAAAATTTTAATTTTATTAGTATGTACCAAAATTCAAAATTAAAAAAGTTTTCAAATTCTACTAATATTGTTAAGAAAAGCAATTAAAGATAAAAAATATTTTAAATCTCCACTAGCAACAACAAAAAAACCAACATGATATTAAAATAATTTTACTTATAAAAAATAATTTTATCACTGGTTTAGTTACAAAACTAATCGAAAAAATTATATATTGTATATTCGACTTGGAATTACCATAGATCAATATAGAAGTTTTTAGTTTTGAAGGTTGTTCTATTTGGTATTCATTTTTCTAAATTTTTATTTAAATTGTACTAGTTTTGCCTACTTACTTGTTATTAATCTCAAAGCAAGAGTTGTGTTAATTAGTTTATTTTAAAACAAAAACAGATATACTAAAATAGAACTTTTTATTGGTTGAACTAGAGAAGATAATTGTTTTTAAAAAATTATTACTTTTTATTTTCTTTAAATAACACATATATAACAAGAATGAAACTGAATGAAGAAAACAAAATTTTTTCTTGATTCAAAGAGTAGATGTATAATATTTTCTCTCAATGTCAATGCTATGTTTAATAAATAGCATTTGATTAATTTGTAACATTTTTAGTTGATTTTGGCAATTAACTTATAATTTTTTGACCAAATAATAATTTTTTAAGTATGATATATATAGATTCAAAAGAAAATTATTAAAAACCAAAGTATCTATAAATATTATGAGATTAATACCGAAATATTTTTTAATATATTATTAAACCATCAATATATAAGAAGTAATATTTTACCAAATATAATGGTTGCATAAAATTTTTATCAATAAAATATCTACACATAGCATAGCATAGGCGCAAAATCTAGAATTGTAAAAAAGATTAAAATGATAAAAAAAAACATTAGACTAGGAAGTATGTCTTATAGACACATAAATTCAAAAGTTTTATTCTTTTTTTAATTGAATATATACTTTTAATGAATACAAATTATTATGATTATTTTAAAATTTAGTGAAATCTTACCTAGTAGACTTTTAGAACAAAAATTTGCTCAGAGCTTTCAATTCAAAATATATTATTATAATTTGAAAAATAAACAAATTGAACTAAGAAACAGGCTTTGGGAGATTGTAGAAAGTAATGTATGACCACAATAATATAGTCATGGTGATTACTGATTAGTATTTAGTTGTAACGTATTGCGTATATGTATATCCACCAAACATAAAGTAATAAGTAATACTTTGTGGTGGGTAACCCTCTAATGAAAGCCATTTCATAAAGCATTTTCTAAACGACTTTCTCTAAATCAAACCCAACGTAATTGTTTTTTGAATGAATACATAGCTAATTATATATATGGTCCATCCGCAACCTCCTTTTTTCTTTACTTTATCTGATTTATCTTCATATTCATAATGAAAAAGATGAGAAAAAAAAAACAAACAAACAAAAAATGATGAGAGGAACCTGTTTCTTCAGCTTTTCGTTGAGCAAGCTCATAATCTCCATTGCTTGTGGACACCAAACCCTTTAATCCTCTCGTTAGTTCTTGTGGCATTTTTCTCCTTTCTTCTTTAATAAATTTTCTGAAAACCAATTTCATCCATAAGCATTTATCAAATAGAGCCTAAACGAAATGCTTCTTGAATCTTTTTCGCCAAAAAAATTAAAAAATGCTCCTTCAATCCATTTTGCATTTTGCACAGAAAGTTTTAACTCTTAGGGAAACCCATTTGGTTAGAGGCAAAAAGACCACACAGTTATTACAACAAATAATTTAAAATCTGAAAATAAAATCCATAGAAGAAATTATATATCACTGTATTTAACTAATTTGGCTAACTAATCTTCACATAATATTTGAGTATAACTAATTTGGCTAAGTAATCTTCACATAAAATTTAGTATCTGTAATAGCAGGATTGGAAATTGAACATTAAATAGTAAAGAATTATTTGTATAACGCTGAGGACGAATGAATTTAGGTTTAGAAGTGGAATAGAGAGAAATGACGCGAACCATAATTAGAAAGTGCAGAACCTGAAGGAAAGATCGATGTTGTTCACCGATCACACCATTTGAATCAAAATGCAGAACAGGGGATGATGAGCTTTTCAACGTCGTAACTTCTAAGATGAGAAACAACAGAGAGAGAGAGAGAGAGAGAGAGAGAGAGAGAGAGAGAGAGAGAGAGAGAGAGAGAGAGAGAGAGAGAGAGAGAGAGAGAGAGAGAGAGAGAGAAAGAGAGAGAGAGAGAGAGAGAGAGAAAGAGAGAGAGATTTGTGTAGAGAGTGAGAGAGATATATCAAGAGTTGATGCCTGCCTTTTGCACTTTTGTTTTTCTTTTCTCTTATAAGTTATAACGGTTAGAACTTAGAAGAAGATGGAGAATGAGAAACGTGTGTAGAGAAAATCAAGTGTTGGTTCACTATCTTTTTTGTTAATTTTTTATTCTCTTAAAACGTTAAGCTTTTTTTTTGTACTATTTATCCGAATTGTATTTTCTGCACTATAAATATGCATTTTTATTATAATTTTTAATCATCTCCGAGCAAAACAAATGAATATGCAAAAATATACAGTAAGATGTATAAGAAGAAGTTTGACAAAGTCAAATGTTTGAAACTATATGCAATATAATTTGTCATTTCACGACACATTTTTTAATGTTCAGATTATAAAACAGTTAACTACAATTATACAAATACTGTAATTATTTTAGAAATGGAATAATATTTTAAGAAATTAATGAATCAATTAAATATAATACATAATTTCGATATTTATGTTGAATACTCACTCTAAAATTCAAAGCGTGAGTTTTATACAACAAAATGATAATTTGGAGAAGTATTATGAGATAGGACTAAAAAGTATTATGAGATCGAAGTAACCTGAAAGTTATTTTCTGAACATTTTGCAGAGGTAGCACCTCTCAGAAGTTTGGAATTATTCTGTCATTTCACGACACATATTTTTTAATGTTCAGATTATAAAACAGTTAACTACAATTATACAAATACTGTAATTATTTTAGAAATGGAATAATATTTTAAGAAATTAATGAATCAATTAAATATAATACATAGTGTCGACACTTATGTTGAATATTCACTCTAAAATTCAAAGCGTGAGTTTTATACAACAAAATTATAATTTGGAGAAGCATTATGAGATAGGAGGACTAAGAAGTATTATGAGATCGAAGTAACTTGAAAGTTATTTTCTGATTATTTTGCAGAGGTAGTATCTCTCAGAAGCTTGAAATTATTCTCTTTTTATATAAAGGAGATAATTTACTATTTGATATGATTTTTTTTTAAAGGTACACTACATAATTTTGGATTTTCATTTGATTATTTCAGATATAATTTGTTTTAATTAAACAAATAAATCTTTAATATAATGTTATTAAATGGTTGAAAAAAATCATAAGAAAATGAAATTTGATGATACTAAAAGATATGTTATCAAACACTATAATTTATACTGTTTTATTTTAATATATATAAAAAATTAAAACATCTTCAGTTAAAGTTTATTTTTATTTAATTATAAAATGAGCTAAGTAAATAGATTAGTATGATTTGTCTAATCTATCTATGATAATTATTTAAATATCTATTTTATTAAAACAAAAATACTTTTTGTGTATAAGAAGGATTTCATTAATTTAAATATATTTGGTTAGTGGATAACTGTTATTCATGTTGTCAAACAAGTCAGTTTAGTATAATATTAATAAAATAATGTAATATAAATCCAAAAATTTTAAATTTAAATTTAGATTTTTTTTAGATTTCCTTATATCGATTATATTATTTATCCAAAATTATAAAATAATTTATTATTATATTTTTATAATAAAAAATAAACTGGATATTAGTTTAGATTTAATTTATATATTCAAATTTAAAAAAGATTTTCAATGACAAAAATGAAACTGATATATTTTTTCTATTTTTATTAAATAAGTCTAAAATTTTAAATATTCAAATTTAATAAATATTTGAAAAATATAAATAATATAAACAACAGGTAGAGTTATGTTTTAATAATCACAATCTTTTTTGGATTATAAATGGGCATGATATAATGATGTTTTTATAATTATGGTATTTTTTGGATTAATATGAACGGTCAGATTATAATAATATTTTTTCAATCACGATCATGTATAATACTAGAAAATATAAATTAATAGAAATAAATTTTATATAAACAAAAAAGTTTATCATTTATTAGAAAATTATATCTAAACAAAAATATAAACACAAATATATTACAAAATTTGATAAATAAACCATAGTTCTGTGCAAATACACGAAATAAAATCTAGTATAATATTAAATTAAAAAATGTAAAAAAAAATTTCCAAAAACTCAAAAAAAAATTTTAAAAATATTATTCTACGCTATAGCTAGGCCTGGAACAGAACTGGATATCCAAATTATTCAAAGTATCCAAATCCGATCCGGTATCTAGTCTTTGATTCGGTATCCATTCCTATTTGGCAGATTCAATCCTATTATTAGATGAATGATAATTGAAATACACTAAAATTGACATGTGGTGTGCATAGAAGTCAGCTAATGAAAATTGAAATACTGCCTATGTGGGCTCACATGATACTTCACTATGAAATCGAAATCTGCATTAGAGAAATCTGCATTAGAGAGTCTAGTCTTTCATCATATCTACAAATATAATAATAAACTAATAAATATTAATATTTAATTACAAAGTTTTCAAAAACATTAGAAAACTCTCTCAAATTTTTTGAAAGATTCTTGTGATTAGATATTATTATTTTCTCATGTCAAAAATCAGTGGATGCTCTAAATAGCGTGGTATGCCATCAAACGATGATTTTGTTCATATAATATTTAATTATATTTAAATATTTGCTTTCATCATCGAAATGCAAATTTGCAATACAATATATGAGTTTCTGAGATCAATTATGTCTTTATGACTTTGTGTTCGTTGAGAGTATTTTTAAAAGGCTAAGAAAGTATTATTATTTATTTATTTGATGAAAGTATTATTTATTTAGTTGATGACAAAATAAAATTACACATTGAACGTTGAAAGTTGAAACAAACTTAAAAGAGAGATTAAATAAGCCGGCCAGCCTTTCAAAAACAATCAATCGGTTGAAAAAATAATTTCAGATTTTGTTCTCATATACAACCGCTAACAGTATAACTGTGAATTGTAGACGTTGGATCCTATGAAATTCAAATGATTACAGGCGGCACAAAAGAAACTTTTGAGATTGCTTTTTCACATTTTCTAACTGGCGGACCAACTAATTGCCACTAATCACAAAAAGATTTGCAGAAGTTTTTCGAATTTATTTGGGTCGTATACATATGGTTTCCAAAAGAATAAGAAAACTAACCAAAAATAATGTTACGCTAGTATTTGTTACTTAGATATTATATAATAGTATATTAGGTAGTAATCTGCGCCTTACGCAGAGTGAGATTTATCTATTTTTTTAGATTTGTTTTAAAAAAGATTATATTTTAAAAATTAATTAGATATAAGTATAAATTATCTATAGTTATAAAAAGTAGATACAAAAATAAAGCAACTAAACCATAATTTTTAAATAATAACATGAATTGATAAATATCAGCATATGAAGATGGCCTCATCATACATTTATTAAAACAAAGCAAAGAAAAATTAACTTGGTTGAATATAACTGAAGACATCCATCTTTAGAATAATTTGTAGGATTTCAGTAACATCAGTTGAATGGAATCCTGCAAATGATTAAAAAAATTCATTATATATAAGCTAAAAATGCTGTCTAAAAAATAGTACAAGATACTTTCTTAATAATTATGGTTACAAAGCTTTTGTTTCTGGAATATCAGAGTCAAAGAGAAATTGATTTTATTTTATCAAATATTCTTGTGATTTGTTTAACACATATAAATTATATTATTAAAATACATACATAATATATTAATAAATAGTTGTAATATTATTATATAATTATAAATGCGTCTATGATAATGATAACAACATGCCTCAAAATATAGTTGTAATATTATTATACTTTACATTATGCATATATATTAAATTTGTGAATTATGTAAATATATAAACATAGTAGTATAAGATAATATCTTAAAATATAAGATAAGATAAGATAATGTAAATGGTAGTTATGGTTTAAAATGACAGAATTATAATTATTCTAGTACTTAGAGATCACTTTTAATATAACTCTGAAAAGCTCTCTGAGCTTGACATTTCAGCATAACACAATTGTAAATCACACATGACACAAAGGTCTTTTTTAATGTGTTCTTGTAAATTAATAATAGAAGATAAGTGTATAAAGTTTAGATTTGACAAGAATATTAATCTAATTAATTTTTAATCGATAATAATTTTAAAAAATTAGAATAACCATCTCATGGTGGTTCAATGGTTAATCAAGGGCGGGTGTATGTATTGAATAACGGGGTCACATGTCCCCTACTCTTTTTTAATAATATACTTTAAAAAACTTGATTTAATATTATTATTATACTGAGTTTATAGAAAAAAATAGCTCTATTAAAAATTAAGATGACCTATTTTAATCGAAAAAATAGAAAAGTCCAATCTTTGAAACCCATCCGAACATGAAAAAAAAAATAAAAGTTCTACTATTTATAATATTATATTCCCGATAAAAAAAAAATTTAAATCCGCCATGAACTTAGAATTTGTCTTGTGGGTATAAGTCAGAGTTCGAGTTCTCAAACTATGATTTCAAGTATGAATGGACACTATTACTCTGTAGATACATTCTGTGGCAAGAAAACCAGGATTTCTATAGGTTTAGTAGTTTAGTTTGGATTTAGACTTGGATATCCATAGTTAACAAAGAAAAACTGTTTTGGTGAACAAAAATTAATTTTTATATCATTATCTTTATTTATTTATATAATTTATTATAAACTAAAAAGTAATATGGAATGACAGGAATCATGCTTAAAGTTTTTAAGATTTTTTTGGTCTAACAATATTCTAATAGTACAGTGATTATAGGGACATATGGTTATAAGTTAAAACAAGGAAACAAAAAAGTTACGTGAAAAAAAAAAAGAAGTATAACTATAGCTAGCTTGATGTAGAAGTATGTTAAAAGAGAAGAAAAGGCTTGATGTAGAAGTCTTTGTTCAAATATGACAAAATTAATTAGGTGTGAGGAGATTGTGAATCAATTAAGTTTTCTTTTATTTGTTCTTTGTTTTAATAAACCAATCAATTAAGGCTAAGACATTGAGATTCAAACAAAAGAAAGAAGGAAAGTTTGAGTGCAAGAATGCTTTGTTTGTTTGTTGGTCGCATGGCCCATCCTTTACCATCATTTGCGCATGAATCTCATTCATATTCTTCTTTTCTTTTTGTTTATCTTAAATTGCGCATTTATATTATATCTTTGGACAATAATGGACTAGGCTATAGGCGATCCAAATGTTTAGTTGTGTAATTGTTCCATTAACAGTTGGGCTATAACACCCTGTTAATAAATCAAAATACTTGGATGTTTTCTTATTTTTTTGGGTTTTACTGTAGAACTAAAAAAAATAAAAAAAATAGAAATACAGAGTCTAACAAATATTTATCTTACTGGATCATCCGTAAAAAAAAATCCAATAAGATTAAAAACGTCACACAAAACCACCAAAAAAAAAGTCTAACAAGTATTTATTTACTTTTATTTTCATATTTGTTATTTTTTGGTTTCTACCTAAATTTCATTATATTTTCAAATATTTAGGTTTTTCTATTCCTATTTGAATAATTGTAAAATTTTATTATTTAACTACATATATATATATATATTTCAAAATCTTGAAAAAATCAATTGTTATATTCTTATTGGAAGTATACTTACTTTTTTACCATTAACCTTTTTTATTTTTTAAATGCATTAAAATCTGATTGACTGAAATGACATATATTGTAAACATTTTAATTATAAAAATAAACACATCAAAATTAGTAAGATATGTAATAACCAAAATACATATAATAATAAAGACACTATAAATGAAAAATATAAGCAATATATAATACAACTATAATATGAAACGTATATTAATCATTTAAGATGGTGGTGTACATCACTGTAATTGCATCTTAAAGCATTAATTTGTCTGGATTTGAGTTAATATGTATAGATATGTAGTGTATATGATATTAAATATGTATTTGTTGGGGATAAATTTAATCATTCTTATCTAGATGAACTGTATGCTTGTACATGATATCTAAGATTTTTTTGCAGGTACGACCCCATTGGCCAAATTAGGTTTTATATTGGATTTACAGTCTAATACGACCTAAGTATATAGCACATAATCTTGAATCCTTCGGATTCGGGAGATCCGGCACGAAAAGCCACATGTTCTCAGGTTCCTTGTATCTGACAGCACAGGCCACACTGTCAAAGACAAAGAGGTTGAGAATTGAGTGGTCAAGAAGAGAAGATGTTACTTTTTCTATGTCCTAGACTATGTTCAGTGATCTTGAAGGGTCAGGATTGAAAGAAATGTAACCCCCACATGTATCCGAAGGAAAGAGTTAACCAGTAGGGCAGCATCGACAACCCGATCTCAGTATCAAGGGATCTGAGCCAGGCATGAATAATCCATTAAGCAGGAAACATTGTTCAAATTTCCCTACATTAGACAGTCAGAATATGACTTGGATTGATTTGATTGCTCATACCTTTTACAAGCCTACAAAATTGGCATTTAATGCACTATGCTTACACGTGTCAGGTGAAAATGATCATTCACAGAAGGCAGAGAAAAAGCAGAAGTTCAACAAAGACTATACCGCGTCTAAATCGCTGAACCTCACTCATATGTTGAAAGTGAGAAGATCCGTCAAGAAACAGTCTCGCAGCAGGAGAAACACGCCAAGAAAATTTGGTCAGCCTGTCGGAAATGTGACACAAGCATAAGATTTGGACATAATCAGTCAGATCCCAGACCGACCCACAAAGCCCACAACCTATGCACCGACCTGGTATACTAAACTGGGTCAGGTAAAATTCTATAAATACTTAACCCTTATCAACAAGAAAGGAGTTCAATTCTTTTGCTATCTTAAGGTTCATACTATCTATCTAGATACTCGTGAACCTTAAGTTGCACCATTCTCATTTTTCTGGTCATTATTTTCGACCATCTCATCACTTCCACTCCACGGTGGTTTATAAGCCTTGGAGTATTTCCACCCCTAAACTCTTGCATTTCTTCTCTTTTCCACCCAAAAAACCCACTGAACTCAGGTCCTAGTGACTCTACCTTTCTCAAGAGCTTTGGCTCGCTTTTTCCTTCACTCGTTTTCCAACATCTTTCATCTCTCTAATTTATCATTTTGTGGTCTTTTCATTACCGTTTTCTGACTTGAGCGTTAAAGAGCCATCGGAAAACACTATTCCATTATGTTCCTGGGAAACACATAATTATAATTTTTTTGTTAAATTTTCAATTTCAGAATCAGTTTTTAGAATGGTCAATTTAATTGTTATAAATTTCAGTTAAGTGTTTTTGAAAGAATGATAATTTCATGATTCTTTCATACTGTCTTAATGATATTATATCACTGATATATATAAGTTGAGGGTCCAAGTACTAATACAAATTCACCCATACTTAGGACTTTGAGTGATACTATAACAGCTGAGGGATTGAAGATCCTAATAAAAATTCACTCATACTTAGGAATTTGAGTAGTAAGTTGTTGGACAATAAGTGTCTTCTTTTCTACTACCCAGTCAGACAAGCGAGTGACAACAAAACAGAATACACACTTTCTCTTTGATTTCTTGTTGTGTGATGTTTAAAACCGACGATCCTGACGAAAATATTAAAATGTTTTAGAGATTCTGTTGATTTTTTCACTGCAAAAACACTTAAAACCCTGAGTTATAAAAAAACAATATATATAATATATATAATATTATCAAATACATAAATACTATAGACAACGCGGCAAATCCTAAAATGCATGGCTGATGACTCCCTTGGACGCCACCTACCACAAGGTATAATCTCTCTCCCACCTAACACCCCACTCATGATTTCGCCATTTCTCTTGACTCTTCCTAAGTAAAATTATATAATTACATTTGTTTTTTCTTTTATATTCTTATTATTCCGCCTACCTTCAAAGTTCACACACACTTTTCGTAGAATTTTAATTATCGATTCAACAAACTATTTGCTTAGTTACTGACAAAGACATTTGAAATTTTTTTTGAAAATTTATACCTATCTTTACATATATTAAGATGGCATAAGAAATGCAACGTGACAAAACCAACTACCACCCCGACTAATTCATCTAAACCACATCTTATGTCGTAACATTAAAATAATGGGCTAAACAAAAATTGCACACTGCATTTCTTAAGATCATAAAACAATATCAAATCCATATCTATTAGTCATGATCAAATATGATGATGCAAGAATATTTATATTAAATATATCCATTATATATTCGACCATTACTCCTCTCCCACCATACCCAACCCCTAGATGGTTTGTTCTCTCCTACCATCATCAGATAACCACCTTCCTCGCACCGTGAAACTTAAATTGGGTTAATTTTTGTTGAATACGATTATCAATATATATATATATATATAGCAATTTTAATGATAATATCACATGTTTAGATTGATTCATGATAATGTGTTTGTGGAGAAAGAACCAACAGATAGTGGTTCCAATGACGAGTTTCGACTTTCGAGTGATCAAAATATTTTTCACTTTATAAAACTTTAGTGTCAATTATTTTGGTTATTATAGAGGTTTTAAGTGGAAAAATATTTGAATGTTTAAACATTCTGATAATTAGTATGGATTTGGTTTAAAGATTTTACGATCAATAAAAAACAAATTGTTTGTTGGAAGACTCTCATATGTCTAGACTTTGAATACAGATGCATTTGTAACAAGTATTTGAAGCCAGATTCAACTTTCTCTCAAGTTAGCACAACAATCATTTATATTATAGTCCTAGTTAATAGTTATAAATTAATTGGAAATATAAGTTAATTGGAAAAGACATGTTTAACTGCTCCCAAAACAGAAATTGGTGACCGAGCCACATTTATCTCTTTGTAATTTTTTTTAAAAACATTGAAATTATTAGATTTCCGTCAGTTCATAGCTTTCGACTTCGGTTCAGTCTTAATTATACATACACTTGTTACAAAAAAATAATAATAAAGAAAAATCGACCATTCTAACGTATAATTGTAGTACACTCTCTGTGGTCTCGACTGATCTACTCTTCGGAAAACAAAAAGTAAAGCGTAACTATGTTATAATTATATTAAAATAACACAACCAACAAACGAATACTATATTGAACATGTAAGTTTCTCGGAAATTATATTGACAATTTCTTGTGACATACCTAGAAATCAAACGGCAAAGCTGGTTGGTTTGTTTGAATGAAAGCTACGAACGTTGAACCATTACATTACACGTGAGTTTGACCTTTCTAATTGTATTTATACATGGAATTTAAAGGAAATTTCACACCTTATTGAAAAAATTAAGATATATAACTTCAAACAAAATCTTTGAATTCTAAACAAATATGATAAATTCCGTTTTATTTCCCTATTTACTCACTTCTTCGCATTGATTCTGATTCTACACTTTCCAAACTAATCACGTATTCAGTTTCTATAGAGATATGTAATGTAATTCTTTTGGCAATGCCAATGTTCTTTGCTTTTCTTGTAAAAAAAAACGAGTGAACTTACAAAATAAAATCTGCGAATCAATCACAATTTTCATTACTAGTAAGTAAGATATCTGATCTAATAACAATAAGATTAGAATAAAATAATTTGTTTTCTCCTAATCCCACGTGAATAACGAGCTTTACATTTTATATTACAATCTTTCACAAAAAAAGCATTACAATTTAATAAACTTATTGGTGCGTTTACTTTTTGTTCGATGGGTCATGCATCTACGGTGGGTGACATGGTCCATGGCGTCATATCCATGGGGTAACTTCCGAGCACCCTTAGAAACGACGTGTACTCTTGAACCTCCGAAAGCGCGTTTTGTGCACGCGTCTCTGCCATCGACGCCTCGAAATCAACATAAAACATGTACTCAAAGTTCTTCGCCGTCCCGAAGCTGCCGTCGCCCACCACTCTAAGTGGGCGGTTGTGGTGAGGCCGTGACTCGATCTTCGTAAGGCTGATGTTTCGGAAAGCAAAGGCCGAGAGGACCTTGAAGAGGACGCTGGTTCCTTTGTGCTCCTGCGCCGCAAAGACAATGCTCGTCTTGAATGGCCGGTCTGTTCGTGGAATTATAGGCTCACGCGCTAGCATAAGGAAGCGAGTGACATTTCCCGCATCGTCTTGGATCCCGTCCGCTAAAATCTGAAGATTATAGAGCTCAGCCGCGCGTGCACTCGCTACTGCTGCCGTGTCATGGAGGTTGTTAGCAGCAATATACTCTGCAGCAGCCGCCGTGTCGTGAAAAGCCTCACGCGCCGCGTGTGGGGTGAGGTTGTTAAGGGAATGTTCCGTCTGAGCAAGCGCTTGCGGGTGAGAAATCACCCGCGAAATACAGTCTTTTCGGACTCCTGGGAGTGCTAGGAGACAATGGTGGACTGGAAACTGGACCTCACCGACAATATGGAGACGGTGACGGAGGAGGAGATCGTAGTTTCGGTGAATCGAACCACCAAGCGAATTCTCCACAGGAAGAACGGCTCTATCAGCGATCCAAAGCTCCACCGCCTGAAAAGCAACGTCGAATTGGTCACACGGAATGGCTTCACAGTTCGGATATGCTTTTCCGGCGGCTGCCTCCGAATACGCTCCAGGAACTCCTTGATAAGCTACACGGATGCTAGATCCGTGTAACGGTGCCGGAGATAGATCGGTGATCGTCAGAGGCTGAACCGGAGTTAATTTTCCCTTGGTGGTCTCGACTGGAACAAGGCTGAGATCGACGGAGCCATTCTTGTGACCGTTGACGACGGCGATCTTGTCAGCTAAACCGCCGTGATCTTCAACAGAAGCGACTTTACTTGATAAAATGGCGCATGAGTTCTGCCAATCTGCTCGGCTAACGGAGACGCCGTTAGGGAAGCTAAACGACTCCGACCTGTAACCGCACTGAACAGCAACGCGCTTTGGCATCGCGTGGGAGTAACGCGCAGTCCTAGTCGTTGGATCTGTTGATCGGAACTTGAGATCACACGACGAAGCGGCTTGCATTTTGGTAATAATGGTAAGAATAAAAAGGAGTTAAGAGTAAAACGGCGGCGTTGTAGATTTTTTTTTTTTTAAAGTTTGAAGCTTTGAGTTCTTTCGTTTGAGAGAGAAGCTCAAGCTGAGAGAGTGAGTAATGGAGAAGATGAATGGTCTTATATACACTAGATAACGGTTAGGTAGAAAAATTGGGGTTTTTGCGAAAAAAGTCTTGACGTCTTATTGAAGATAATTTCGGTAAAATTCTTCACCTAACACCTTCTTTTAAATTTCCATATTTTTATATTTTATGTATTTTTCTTTTTGTATGTGAGATATTTTCTGCCGTTTCGCAAGCTATTTTTTGGAAGTAAAAACGAATTGTATTGTTTGTTTATTTTTATGTGTGAAAGCTAATATTCTTTTTACCATAACTTTGTATGGTTTGTTGTTTTACGTGCCTATATAACCAACAATACAGTATAAATTCTATAAATTAATAATGTTAAGGTTTTGATATTTTATTAATTTATTAAATTATTAATTTATAAATCTTTTTTAAAAAATTATTTAATAATATTAAAAAAAGATTTTTTAAAAATATTATAGAGACATTTACAAATTATATCACTTTATATTTTTTTATTACACAGAATATCACTTTCTGCTACTATAACATTTTTTCAGATTTTACATTGGCTAGATTACAATTTTATACTTCTTTTAGTCTTTATAATTTTTGAGCTAAAAATAAATCAAATTAAAAATAAAAAGTTACACTCTCTCTCTTGTCTCTCTTTTTCTGAGGATATTTTTTTTTCCTTTTTTTTTCTCTTTCCTCTCTTTTCCTCACACTTATATTCTCTATATTTTATTTAATTTATTTTCTTGTTTTAAAAAAATAATTTCATAGTTAGTTTTACACTATCAGTAATATCTCTTTTATATCTATATTTTGAGTACCATTTTTCAATAGTTTACTTATATGTAATATGTATAATTAGATAAAACGTACATGCACTTATATAGTTATGTCTACGTGGATACGTACATGTATCCATATTTAGACGTATCCACGAACATATGGTCAATGTGGACGAAATTACACGGATATATAAACGTATTCACATGCATATGGTACACGTGGATGCAATCACATGAATATACATGCTGCTCCACGATAATATAGTACACGTGGATGCAATTACATAAACATACATGCTGCTTCACTATAATATGGTATACATGTACACACTATATGTATATGTGTATTTTTTACATAATATATATAAATTATATAATTATGTAAATTATTATAAAATGGATATCAAACTATAAACATAAAATAGATATCACTGGTAGTATGAAAATAATTACAAAATTATTTTTTTTATAAAAAGAAAATATACAAAATAAAATATAAGAAATATAAGTTTGAGGAAAGAGATGAAAGAGAAAAAAATATAAAAAAATAAATATATTGTAGTCGCAGAGAAAAAAAGACTAGAGAAAGAGAGTGTAACTTTTTATTTTTATTTGTAATTATGTCTAATTGACAAAGATAAAATTGTAATCTAGCCAATGTAAAAACTGAAAAAGTGTTATAATAGCAGAAAGTGATATTTTGTGTAAACTAAACTCAAAAAGTGATATAATTTGTAAATTTCTTAATATTATAATCTTTAAAAATTCTTTCTAAAATTAAAGATAAATTCAAAAAGACTTAATTTAAAATAAATAAAAAACATCACTAAACTTATATTTTAGTAGACAATCTTATTTATATATATATTTATACCAACTTTTATAATAATTATTAATTTATGATATTAATAAGATTATATATTTACATAAAAGTTTTTGTTAAAATTATTATCTTGTTATCTTATCGAATTGTGTTAAATTTTGAACCAACCAAATTCAAAATCATAATAAATTATTAATTTATAATCTTTATTAATTTATTGAGTATTAATTTATAGAGTTTTTATTGAATATGAATGATCTTTAAAAAAAAGTCTGAATATGAATAAGTATAGTATTTTCCTTTTTTTTTTTAATTCAAATGATCATTTTTCCTCACCACTACAAGTAAGAAGGCCTTTTACGTCGGAACATATCGACGTAAAATCGACGTAATGGGTCATTTACGTCGAATTAGTGATGAATGAAAAATCGTCGTAAAACAATCGTCGTAAAAGATAAATCGTCGTAAAATCGTCGTAAAATTACCAACACAATAAAATCGTCGTAAAACCGTCGGAAACAATTCGTCGTAAAAACGACGCAAACGTTCCAACGAAAGTACAACGAATTAATTTTAACACAACAACGACGTAAAATCGATGTAAAATTACATCGGATTTACAACGATTTCGAGACGATATATTTCGCAAAAGTCAAATAAATTTATTATAGATCGACGTAAAATCGTCGTAAATATATCGACGTAAAGTCGACGTAAAATATATCGACGTGCATTCGTCGTAAAATATTTGTCTTTAATTCGACGTAAATTTACGACGAGTTTACGTCGAATTAGAAAAATAATTATTAAAATTGAATTTTAATTTAATTATAGAATTTTTAAAATAATCAAATAAATGAAAATTAAAATTTTAAATTCAAAAATAATTCATAAATTAAAATACAAAATTAAATACAAATTGTTTTTAAAAAATAAAAACTAATCTACACAGTAAATTCATAATCGTCGAGGTTGAGATCGACGTCTCGAGGAGGCTCTCCGTCATGTCCGTCCGTCGCTGCTGTACCGTCGTTTCCCGTTTGCACTACGGGATCCGAAGTCTGACCCTGCGTCTGCTGGTCAGAAGGTCCACCGGAAGTACCACCCGCAATAATCCCGCGTGCTCGCTGTTGCCTCTCTCGGATTACGGTGGCCAACTGCAGAACCGCTGTCGCTATGATGTCGAAGAGGCCGTTCATCTCGGTGAGCTCCTGCTTCTGGCAACTTGCTCATGCCGTAGACTGGTGATCTCAGCATTGGCTGTAGCAAGCTCCTGACGAAGTTGACTCGGATCCTCCTACGTGCGGTATCCGGAAGACGAGGCGGCCGGACAGTTTCTAATAGAGCTCATCCCTAAGGTGCGGCCCTTCTTCTTCGGAGCAACCTACAAATAAAAATAAAAACGTTAGATGATATATATACAGATAATTAAGTACTAAATATAATAAATTTTAAAAAATTTTGAAATCGATCATACCTCCTCGAAGATCTGGTCTTGCTCAGCGACGGTCAAAGGTACTTGGATAGTACCGTCAGGTGGTTCCTGGGTTTCCCGCTCGGCGATCCTCTGAATAGCGGCATTGTAGATGTCCTCTGACCGAGCATCTACAAAAGTCCCGTCCCTCTTCCGATGAGTGGTCTCGAAGAGCTTCGTCATTGGAGGAAGCTATCCTCCGTTCTCCTCGGCCTACCAAAAAAAGTTTCAATTAAACATTAGTAAAAATATATTATGTAAATGTAAATAATTGAAAAATAGAAATAATTAAATAACTAAAATTACTTACCATCATTAGACGTCTTCCCGCAAATGATATTTGGCCAGAAGTGTGCGGGGTCACTAACTTCTGACCGTCAAGACCGATCCGGTTTCGAACGGCCGAACACTTAGCAGCTACGTCTTGGGCATGCGGGTCCAGCCAATATGCCTTCAACCCGTTCCAGCAGGAAGTAGACATCGGGGTCGGCTTTGCGTCGTCGCCGTCGGTCTCCCACTTCCGCTTCCAATTGGAAACGGTGTTGACTAGGCGTTTCTGCGCCTTCAGATGGAACGCTTCCCGGACCGTCTCAGTTCCACCGTTGCTGCAAAATAAAACAAAAAATTAAACAATATAAAATTAAGATTAAATTTAAAATAATTAATGAATTACAATTAGAAAAAGATAAAAAAATATTAACGCGAAGCATTTGTATCAGGTGTCGAACGTCTCTTGCGACACCCTGCTCCAGTTGTAGTGAGGCTCGACGAAATGGCTCTTAATTGTGTCGGAAACGCTCCAACCGACACAATTATCCAAGTCAAACCTATGAAACAAAAAAACATATTACATTAATAATTAAGTATATTAATGAATTAATTAAAAAAATATAATATAAACAAATTTTTACTTACCAATAAGAGCCTGGTTCCGCTTTTCCGGGGACCAGACGTCGTAAGGCCCCCGTCCCGGTAGGGCTAGTCAGTCCTCAACCGTAAATTGGGCATACGGTTGAGGAGGGCGGAGTTCAGGAGCCGGTGGTGGAGGTGGTGGTGTAGGCGGTGGTGGAGACTGCTCATCCGCAGTATTCGGAACCTGGGAGGCTCCGGAGGATGACGTGATATCGGTATTTCCCGAGGTAGACGTCCGGGAATAAGAGCGTCCGTCCGCCATGAAATTGATGTAGTGCATCCTCCAACGAGTCATCGTCTGCAAAACGGATAATTAAATTTATTTTCCAAACCTATTATCTAATTCCAATCCTAAATCTAATAAATTCCGATCCTAAACTAATTCCAGACCTAAACCTATTCAATTTCTAAATTAATAATAGGTAAATATTAATAATTAAATATTTTTAAAAAAAACATACCTCTAATTTATATGAGAGTAGGCGATTAGGTGGGAAGGCTGGAGGGAGAGATAGAAGGGAATGAGCGATGAAGTGAGGAGGGGTGCGTCCATATATATAGAATTTATATTACGATGACTTTACGACGAATTCGTCGTAACTTCGTCGCAGAGTTCCCACCGAGCCACAAATCGAATAAGACAAACACACGTGGCTGTATCTGGACTTTGCGATGACAGTATGACGATCAGTGTACTTCGTCGTAAAATCGTCGTAATATTACAACGATTTTACGATGAAATCGTATAAAACATAAATATTATAACGGCTGCGTATCTACATATTGTTGTAAAATCAACGTAACATTACGATGATTTTACGATATTTTTTTTTCAAAAACTGATGAATTGAAAAATTTATACATCCATAACCACCTACATGCATTACTAAACATTATATATGTGTTCTGTAAAACTTCTTGCATGTTTATACAACTTAATGATGAATTTGGTAAGATCTAAGATGAATCCTTACATCTTTCCATAAATATATATAAGTACTTAAGATTACTTGATAAACACATATATGTGAAAATTTGAATTTTTTTTTTTTTTTGGTTTAGAAATGTGTATTATCTTATGAGATGGTAAGCCATATAATTCTCTTGATTGAAATCCATCATGAATACAAGAAAATGATGATTACAAGATTTAGGGGTTAGATTTTGTCGTAACTTCGATGGTATATTACGACGAATTTACGACGAATCACTCACATTCGTCGTAAAGTCGTCGTAATACAAACCACATATCTACAAGTTCTTTAATGTTATACTACAAAACCTTATATAATACATGAGCTTAGTCAGGAAAATGCACCAAAAAACATTCTATAAGTTGGGAAAGCGAAACCCTTTAGGGTTTAGGGTTTACATTTTACGACGAATTTACGACGATTATTTAGAAATCGTCGTAAATTCGTCACAAAGGTCAACATATGTCCAAGTCAACGCTTATAAATTTTCTTTTGAATAATTGTCTTTCCTTTTTAAAACATTTAAAGTTTAACAAATTTATCAAATTTAACAAATGTTACATTTAATATTACAAATTTCGTTTAAGGCATGCAAACGATAAACTAATATTTTATTTATGTCATCGTGTTTCATCTTCAACATTTTCCTCGTTGTCCTCATCATCTTCATCACTGCTTGTTTGAAATTCGTCAGCAGCTTCTTCAGTTTCATCCCCATGGAGATCTTCAACTTGTTGATTACGTGGATCAATTAAAAGAACATGTTCTTCAACCTCAGGTTCCGTAATGTCGACACAATCATCTTGTTGCATAGGCGGGAGATCTACACCATCAATTAAACCCCTTGGAGCAACTTTAACAACCGCCAACCATGAAATTCCCGTACTTCGAACTCGAGGATATGGAACAAATGTGACTTGTTCTGATTGAGATGCAAGTATAAAAGGCTCGAACTTATTGTATCGTCGAGATGCGTTTACATCTACCACTCCGAATTTGTTAATACGCACTCCACGACCCACCGTTGGATCAAACCTCCTAGTGATCATGAAAGAAAGCTCCTTGTACTTAGATAGAAAGTTGTGCAACAACATCTGCTGATAAGTTGTGCAACAGCATCACGAAAGAATTTGTTAATAGAAAGTTGTGCAACAACATCTGTTGATAATGTCCTTGTACTTAGATCACGAAAGAAAGCTCCAATGCCTCCTAGTGCCTCATGGACATGTCCCGGTAGGAGTTCAGCAAACGCAAAAGGAAGTAACCGTTGCATAAACACATGACAATCATGACTTTTCATCCCTGAAAACTTTTGTCCTTTATCCACAGATTTAGCCAGATTAGATACATACCCATCAGGAAATTTCACGGCTGATGATAACCAACTAAACAATGCTGTTTTTTGTTCAGCACCCAACCGAAATACAGGAACTGGTGCTTTCCCATTACTCACCATATGCAACTCAATTCTGTTACATATATCAGGCAAGTCCATCCGTGATTTAACGCTGTCTTTGGTTCTTCCTTGGACGTTCAAAACAGTATGCATGATGTTATCGAAAAAATTATTCTCAATGTGCATAACATCAAGATTATGTATCAGCAAATGATCTTTCCAGTATGGCAGATCCCAAAATATACTTTTTTGTGCCAATTATGATGAACCCCATATCCTTCAGACATATTCACTGGAGTGTGCCAATTTCCTTCTCGGGGGACCGTTTCAAGTCCACCCCAATGATCTATTTGCGCTTCAAGATCTACCCCAGTTAGGTACACTGGTGGAGGGAGACGAACCAATTTGTTCTTTATAAACAAACGTCTGTTTCTTCTATATTGATGGTTTGGTGGTAAAAACCGATGGTAGCAATCAAACCAACAGGTTTTCCGACCATGTTTAAAATGAAATGCATCAGTCCTCTCAAGACAATAAGGACATGATAACCTCCCATGCGTTGTCCAACCTGATAGCATTCCGTATGCCGGGAAATCGCTTATTGTCCACATAAGCACCGCTCGCATCGTAAAATTTTTACCACTCGAACAGTCATATGTTCGTACTCCAACATGCCACAACTGGTTTAACTCATGTATGAGTGGCTGCAAAAACACATCAAGGGCCCGCTTCGGGTGATTTGGACCAGGGGACTAAGATACTTAGAAATAAAAACTCCATTTGCATGCACATATCTGGAGGAAGGTTATATGGCGTAAGAATCACAGGCCATAATGAATATTGCCTACCAGACATACCAAATGGACTAAACCCGTCAGTGCAAAGACCAAGATAAACATTTCGCTTAGATCTAGCAAAGTCTGGATGTACGGTGTTAAAATATTTCCAAGATTTCCCGTCAGACGGGTGAGTCATTTTGCCATCTGTTTGTGAATGTTTTGCATGCCATCTCATCGACGCAGCTGTCCGTTCAGATTGATATAGTCTTTTTAATCTATCAGTGATAGGAAGATACCACATTCGTTGGTAAGAAATCTTCTTACGCCCAGCAATTTGCGGTATATATCTTGGCTTTTGGCAAAAACGACATTCTTCAAGCTTCTCATCATCTCTCCAAAAAAGCATACAATTATCAACACAAACATCAATCATCTCAGAAGGCAATCCAAGACTAAAAACCAACTTCTGAATTTCATAATACGTTTCAGCAGCCAAATTATCATCTGACAAATACTCTTTAATAAGATCTGCCTAATCGTTCATGCAAACTTCAGATATACTGTGATCAGTTTTTATTGTCATCATCCGAGCTGCTAATGATAATTTAGATAAACCTTCCCTACATCCCTCGTAAAGAGGCTGTTTTGCTGCGTTTAACATATCATAAAAGCGTTTCGCATCTGCATTGGGCTCCTCAACAGTATCAGCATGTGTTTCATGAAATGCATCAGTAACCATTTCATGCATCCTATCCTGATCCTCACCCTGAACTTGACTACTTTGATAATCATTTGACGCTTCAAAATCCCATGTTCTTGATGATTACTACTACTCCGTGCAGCCATCTGACCACTACTTTGACCATATCCCTCTCCATGTTGATACCAAATAAAGTATTGGGGCATGAACCCTCTATTCAATAAATGCTGTCAGACAGTGTCAATAGGAATATGTTTCCTATTTTTGCATTTCACACAAGGACAATACATTTTGCTGCTTTCAATTACAGCTTGCATAAGGCCGGGTTGGTACATGAATATTTCCAATCCGTTTTTGAAGTCTTTAGTCAACGACCCATCAACATTTTTGGGCGTATACATCCACTTTCGTAGATCGTATATAGACATTTCAAAAACAAATAAATGACTTTTTGTTTTGAATATTGATATAAATTTCAACTACTAAAAATTTTACTCAAACATTCAAAGACTCAAAAAATTGTGTCTTTATATGTTTTTTGGGTTGATGGAATAATGAGAGAAGAAAGGGTATATATAGATTTTTTTGTTTGGTTACCAACATATTACCATTGAATATTTACATCAAATTTATGTCGAAATAAAATTTACATTATATTTACATCGATATTACTTCAACTACAAGATGGAGGCCAATTCATCGTATTATCGATGTAAAATTTACGACAATGTTACGACGAAATATAATTCGTTCTTTATTCGTCGTAATGTCGTCGTAAATTTACGATGATTTTACGAGTGTACTATTTTACGTCGAACTTACGACAAAATATTTTGACGTCGTACATTCGACGTAATATCGTCGTAAATTTACGACAACCATAAATCGACGTAAAAAATTCGTTGGAAATACCTCTCTTTCTTGTAGTGCACGAACATAAATATGAGACATCTGTAGACTGTAGGTAGGCCCATAATTCTGTCTTATTGGGAAATTTACGTACACGGTTTAGCTTTAGCCTTTAGCTCACCTTCTTTTACCTCAACACGATCGTCAAAGTGGAGTGAATCTGTGAATTCGTAGACCACATATATAATATATATGTATATCAAGTCGTAGGCCAATTTCATTCTTTTCAAGATGTATTTTGATTCGTATCTTTAATGATTTCATCCAACAAAAAGTCCTTAATGGAAGCTCTCCTATTGTTGGAACACCATCTCCTTTTTATAAGATTCCAATGTGTACGATTCAGTAGGAACAGAGCCAATCTTAAATTTTAGAATGCCGCAAATTAAAAAAAATGGGGTTATTTTACCATTTGATGTTTCGAATTCTTAACTTTGTTGTAGAGACTTTTTAAAATACTGCCACTAAACAAAAAAACATTTTGAAATTTGAGCATCAAAATTATTTCTTAAAAATGAAGGCCGCAAGCTTTGTCTAACTCGGGTGGGTCAGTGCCAGGCCTTTGTAGGTGTGTATTTGATAATTTATTGATATAAGTACAATTTAAAATCCATCTTACATAACCCAAATTTTTCCATCACCAAACCAAAGATAAATAAATCTCATTCGAGTTTAGGATTGGCCTAGTTGATGCAATTCTTCTTAACAACACAAAATTATCATTTAATCTTGTTACTACTAAACATGTATCATCTAAATTTTCATAGGTAATGATGCTCTTATTAGGTGTACATTGAGTCCTTGACTACGTAAATACCATTACATTTAATAAGAAAAACTTATTACTTATTTTGACTAAAATTTAAGATTATTGACTTGGACGATAAAAACTCTCTACTTAAACTATTGATTTGGGTTATTCAAGAAAAAAAAGTATTGATTTTGGAAGACAAAATAAAGTCGTTAGTTAAACTATTTCGATACATTAACTAACTCGTATAAAACAAAATTAAATTACAATTCAAAAATTTTTACATAGATCAGTAGACTTGAATAAAACATAGATAATAAAGAATCAATATACTCCTATGTAGTTAAGATACCACTGACAACGAAATAAAACCTTATCATTCTTTTTTTTTCTTCGGTCAACCTTATAATTTTAATGGTTTAAGATTGATTCTTCTAGCGTTGAATTCGGATCCTATAATTGTTAGATCTCAATATCTCACGTATAATGATGGAGCCTTCTGAAAAATAATACCAATAACTCAGATCCAGATTTGGAAGAAAACTAAAACAAATTGACTAGCAAAACCAAGAGCTTATAAATCGAGCATGAAACTTCTTCAGAGATACACAACAAACGACTATATAATAAAACAAAAGATTGTTAAAAACAAAAAAACAAAAAAACAGAAATGACCAAATGGAATGTGATAATGGTGATAATAATGGTGATGATTGCTGCTGCAATGAGAGGAGAAGCAAAGCAAAGACAAAGATGGACTTGGATAGGTTGCTTTCGGTATTGTTCTCGCAATTGCAGTGATTTCGATGGAAATTGCTATGAAGGTTGTAAGATCAGATGTGGTGGTCCTACCCCTTCAAAATCTAACTTAAGGTAGATTTTTGTTTGTGTGCTCAATCCTGATTTTAGTTTGTTTTTTATTCAGATTATTTTTTTTATTAAGTTTTATTTATGAATTTATCGTTTTAATTTTCAAAGAAACTTCAGTTTTAGAACAACTTTTTTTGTTGTTGCTTGGTTCGGATTCAGTTCTTTAGATACATAAAAAAAAATGAAAAACCACATTAAGACATGGTTCGATTTCGGGATCAATTATTTCATCTCTGCTTTTGGATCGGATTGTTTTTCAGGACTAGACACCCCTAAATCTTCTTCATTAATTCTTTATATAGTGATGATTGTCACATTTATGTTTTGAATTTCATACAAAGTAAATTTTTGTTTTCTTTTTAAATTTTAAAGCTTTATATATTTTGTACATATCTAGGAATTCACATGAGAAGACTACGTACATTGAAGATACAGACGTTGGAGGAAAGAAAAACTGATAAATGGGAACTCTTGTAGAGACAGTACTCGTTTACTATTCACTAAAAAGCAATAGTGTTCTTTTGTTTGTGTTATATGGCATTAAGACCATATCTTATGTCTTGAATAAAGTAAGAGTACCATATTTGTCACTTGTGCATGAGAAATGGATGTTTTGGGATTGATTTAGTAGCTCACCCACAACTTTTGTTGTTTCTAGAAACAAGTGTTTACTTTTTTATTTCCCCTCCGAAACAAGTGTTTACTTGGAATACAGTTTTAAGCTAAAGTTTTGCGAGTGTTATTAGAAATCTTTGAGTGCTAAGCTAAAGTTTTACGAGTGTTATCAGAAATCTTTGTGTTTTAAGCTAAAGCTAAAACTAGATTCTAAATTAATAATCAATTTTCAAATTAAATATAATATAAAATAAAATATCTTTTAAAAAATATAAGTATGTTTGGAAGAGACCGATTGAGGTTTAATTTTGGTTGCGTAATGGATGGAGGAGACATGGAAGAGACCGATTGAGGTTTTGAGGTAGAGCTTTCCAGATCTGCAGGTGATGAGATTTGTTGCTGCGATGTTAGATTGGTTTGAGATTGGGGAGAGGAAAAGGTCTCTGGTTTTGATTTTGCTGCAGTAGTTGGATTCTTCTACTTGTTGTGGGTTTTGCGTTGAAGGCGAGAAAATGAGGAAGAAGGCGAGAGAATAGATGAGAGAAGAAGAAAGCGAATTTTCCTGGGAATTTTCTGCATTTCTTCCCATTGTACAGTAACTCACAGTTTCACTTACAATGGTAGATAAGCCTGAGTCATTTATTTTTCTAATTTTTTTTTGGCCTTTTTAACTTCTGAATATTATTAAAGTGAAGCAGATCCAAATTAATCGAAGTTAGTCACAAAAGAAAGTTTGTGATTACATAAGGAACAAAATCATTAGTAACAATGATGAAAGTTTGTGATTAAACAAAATCATGAAAATTGGCATCAATACATTTTGGGGTTTTTGTTAAAAATAACCTAAAACTTGATTTTGAATACAAAAGTAGATCCTTGAAAAAATATTTGGCAGAAATAACCTAAAGAGGTAGTGAAAAAACCATTTAATTCTGTACTAGATTCTAACCCCGTGCACCCGCTCGGAAATTTTTTATTTTTTTAATTATAATATAATTTTTAATAGAATTTCTTTTTGTTATATTTTTTTTATTCAAGAATTTTTTTTATCATGTTATAACTTTGAATAGTATAGATTTATATATTAGTAGAATAAGAATATGAGTTAATTAAGTATATATTGATCTATAATGTTAATTATGAACTTTATTATTATGTAAGTTTAGATTTACACATAAAAAATCTATACATCTATGAATTAGCTAACCCGTCCATTTAGTTATCTTAAATTATTTTTTAATATCTTACATGTTTTGATAAACTAACCCGTATAAAATTGTTATTATAAATATATAACTTTAACTTGCTCTATCATATTATTGTAAAATATAAATATTTAGTAATATTAAATATTTGATGCTTTAGACGGATTGATTATGATAAACAATACAATAAGATATTTGTTTACCACTTGTGCTATTATAAAAATATTATTTAAATTCAAAATTTTAAATTAAAAATCTAACCTGTATTTAAGGAATTATAAAGTAATTAAAATTATTATCTAATTTTTGTAAGAAAATTTATTAATATTTTTTTTTGAATTTTAAATTAAATTGAATCTAAGTTATTGTAATTAAATTTAAGTAATAAAAATTTCGAATAATTTAAAATTTAAATTATTATAACCAATATTTAAAGAAATCTAACAATATCTAAATTAGTAATCAATTTTCAAAATTAATTATAATACAAAATAAAATATTATAAAAAAAATTTTAGGTATGTTTGGGAACAGGCACTAAAAGTGCTTCTGTTTTAATAGAATAGATGAGTAACCAAAAAACGGATGTCCTAATTACCATTTACACCCTAACGGAGTCTACTAAAGAGAGAAAGAAGTCTACTATTAGAATATGAAAATTTAATTTTATTTTGGTATCAAATTTACATTCATAAATTCCGTAATCGTAACCCAAACGTCCAGAAATTATTTTTTCATATTACTAAATGGAAATTTATGTTTTTAAATTAAGTAGAAGAAAATTTATTATTTAGATTTTAAAAGTTATAGACTTATATTGAAGTTTACTAAACCGAATAAATTAACCTAACCAAAATTTAAACCAAAATTAAATCGGAAATAACTTCCCCTAACCAAAAAAACTGCCTATAACCAGGTAAATTTACCTAGTCCCCGTAAAATTAGTAACCCTAACCGAAAAAAACTTATCCGAACCGAACAGAGTTACCAGACTATATAAAGAAATTTTAAAGATCTCGTAAAAAAAAAACCGTCGAAAGTTTGTGTTTTTTTTAAAAAAATCGAAGGCGATTTCTGTTTCTCTTCTCCGGCGCCGCCGACTTACAGAACCTCTGCCGATAAACCCGTTCAGGCAAGATTTCTTCCTCCAACCACACCCCCATGCTTCCATACTCCTCCGTATTCATCACCTTTCCGTTTTCGTAACCACCAGTGTCCAGATCTGAAATTAGGGTTTTTTTTTTTACAGATCTGCTTTCACCGCTGGGGGTTAACGTCATTTCCTGCTTCAAAACGGTTAGTAGATGTCCTTCCGAAGATATATACTTAGCTATTCCTCTATTTCTTCTATCTTCCTGTAATTTTGTCCGTCGGGTTTGAGTACTTAGGTTTTTTTTCCCAGATCTGGTTGCATTTTCTCGACGCCAGCTTTATCTAATCACAGCTGTAAACACTATAAACTTTGTAGATTCTATTTGGATGATTGGTTTTAGTAGACTTCATATACAGTATTTATCATGTATTGATTGCTTCGGTTGGGTTCAGTAGACTGCATATGCAGTATTTATGATGTTTTGATTGCTTCATGTGGCTTCCGTAGACTTCATATACTGTTTTTTTTTTATGTTTTGATTGCTTTGGTTGGCTTCAGTAGACTTCTCGACTCGGATTGTACTTAGAATGTGAAAATAGACTTCCTTTGGCAAAAATAGACTTCCTTTGGCAAAAGTAGACTTCATTTTGCAAAAAAGTAGACTTCATTTTGTAAAAGTAGACTTCATGTTGCAAAAGTAGACTTCATGTTGCAAAAGTAGACTTCATGTTGCAAAAGTAGACTTCATTTTGTAAAAGTATACTTCATTTTGAAAAAGTAGACTTCATTTTGTAAAAGTAGACTTCATTGTATCAAAAAGTAGACTTCATTTTGAAAAAGTAGCCTTCATTCGTGTATAGTTTCTAACCGTTAGTTATAACTAGTTTTTCTCATTAGAGCTTTGTTACCGTTGATGCAGAAATCTGTGTTAGATAATGGTGGCCTCTGAATTCCCTAGAAAACTGTACACCAAAGGCGGTGAGCCAGCCCCGGATAAAAGTATCAGCTATTATGCTGATGATTATAGGCTGGTACCTGCACTACGGTCAGCTCTACAAGAGGATGAATGGGAAGAGATTTACGAGTCACCGTTGGGTGTCTTTTTAAAGTTCCACGACTTGGATTTTGGTTGGGCTTCTAGGCTGGTGCACCACATGCTGACCTTTCAGATAGTTTGCAAGCAGAGGTACGAGATATGGAGCCTGATTGGTACCACTCCAGTTTGGTTTTCATTGCATGAGTTTGAGGAGATCACCGGACTCAACTGCGGGTACGTGGATGACTTGGCTGTAATAGATCTTGAGCTTTCCAATGACATGCAGGCATTTTGGGAGCTAATGGGGGTCGATGTCGAGTCGGGCCCAAACACTATCAAAATTATTGAAGCATGTTCCAACTGCTCATCATGGTCTCGGGATGATAGGTTGCGGTTGGGATATCTTGGGATCTAAGCTGGTTTCATAGTGGCAATGAGACCAGGCTTATCCACAAATGTCAACCATGCCAGACTAGTGATGGATCTCGAAGGTTTTAAGGAGTTCCCATGGGGAAAATTTGCTTTTCAGCATCTGATCAAGTCTGTTAAGGAGAAAAATCTCAGCAAAAACATTCATATATAAGGATTTGTGCAAGCTCTTCAAGTGTGGGTGTACTATGCTCTGCCGGATTTTGCTGCTGAATTTGGTGAACCATTGCCAAATGATCCTACACCTCTTCTGCTGGCTTACAAAGGATCAAGAGGACGAAAGAACGTCAAAGCCAACATGCTAAAACAGGTACTGTATTAGTCTAGTCATTCTCATTTCGAAGTCTTGTTCCGTATTAGACTTCTATATAGTAATGAATTTACAAAGTAGACTTCAGGAGTAGACTTCATGTGTAGACTTCTATATAAAAATCTTGTTAGAAGAAGACTTCAGTTGTAGACTTCAGTGGTAGACTTCAATGGTAGACTTCATACGTAGTTTTTCCAGGCTTCATATGGCTAGTAATTCATTTACTTATTGTGTTTTTCTAGGCTCGCATACAGTGCTGTGTGGCTAAGGACTTGGCGGATATGTTTCCAGTTTGGGATGATGAGGAACAGGATCCGGATATTGTCAAGATTGTCAATGCAATCCATGACCCCCAGTTCAAGTTCTATAAAAACCACTGACCTTTGGAAGGTGTTCTGGGTGCACACATCGTCAAGGCAGAAGCAGGAAAGAGGAGCCTTCCCTCAGATGAATCAAGTCGCAAGAGAACCTGCACAGCCTCTGTCTCTGCTGCCTCTTTCTTTGGTGATGAAGGGGTCGGAGTTGTCGCTACTATGAAAGCGCACTTCGACCAATGCGTCAAAAGCTTTTCAACCAAGATGCTGAATGGTCTTGGTAGCTGTGAAAAGCAGATCAAACTTCTCACTGACAAGGTTGAATCTGTAGAGCGCGCGGTAGAGGAGTTGAATACAGGGTCGGCAAAGCACACTGAGGAAGAGGTTAAGGACAATGATCAGCCAACCCAGCAGCAGGTCACTGGATCCAAGAAGCATGAAGGGGTTAGTACCAAAAACCCTCAGCCTATACGAAAACATTTCATGCGAACAAGATCACATAAAGATAGGAACACTTAATACCAATGTCATTTGAATTCTAACATGTTTAATAATGCTATGTACCGTGTGAGATTATTTACTTATGTTTTAAAAAAATTGTGTTTCCAATTTCCAGACTATGATGAAACATGTTACTAAATTATAGGCAATGGTGGTGTTATTTGTATATTTATGCCTGTTTGTGACAATAAACTGCAGAGTAATTCAGAGAAAGAAGATGCTCCGATGAAAGATAATGTCAACGTTGGTGCGAGTGAGAGTGTTAATGCCCCCGGGGATGCAAAAGGAAAGAACGCTGCCATGAAGGAAGAAGAGACCCCTGAGCCTAGCTTTTGTGAAATTGACCCGAAGACGTGTGATGTTGACTTCGACGCAGTTGCACTAGCCAAAAATGCGAAAGGCAGAGCAGCGGCTCAGATAGTTGCCCGAGCAACGAGTGCCAGAAACCGACAGCAGGCTGCGACACATAAGAGTTCTTTCTTAGGAAATAGCACCGCAAAGGCGATCATTCCAATGTCGGCATCTCACTCCGGCCGTGTCCGTGGATATGATCCTTTTGATCAAACCGGTGTTAAGGCGAAGCATACGACTCTAATGAACTTTGAGATTCTATACTTATGTAAGTAGACTTCCTCATATTATTATTTTCCTGTCTGAGTTTTTCACTTATACAGTGCCTATCCAAGACGTCCAAAAAACTATTCGATCGACTGGTATTACATTCTCTGGACACCGAAGAAATGGCTAGCTGATACGGTTAGTGTTTTACTATTTCATATTAGAATTCATAGATAGACTTAAGACGTAGACCTAATATGTAGACTTCCTTAGTAGACTTCGTATGCAGACTTCACTCATGTCTTATTTTCATCAATGTGCAGCACATGGAAGCTTATATTAACGTACTCAGGCTGCGATTATCCAAGCATCCATAGTGGTTTGTATCCGACCGGATTTGCTTCCTCAACTCCATGTTTGCTACGATTTGGAGGCGTGACGACAATGACTTCAAAAACTCTGAGCCGAATGATGATGGTTCTGGCAAACTTCTACCACCTGGAGCGTATTCGTACTACACATGCAAATTACCTATCTACTGCCAGACTAAAAAGACGTAGGCCTATGAAGTTGACCATTTGTACTCAATGTTGCACATCAGGGGGGACCATTGGGTAGCTATATGGGTTTCATTTGTGACGAGGCATATCACGATATGGGATAGTCATACGGGAACCAAACATGCATCTGACGCCCAAATTGACGAAGCTGTGGAGCCTCTCGCTGTTATGATACCCTATCTTCTTCAGACCTGTGCACCTGCTGAAGACAAGTGGAGATTAACCTACACGCCGTTCACACATTCGCGAGTACCAGGTACGGAGATACCTCAAAACATTCAGAGTGGTGATTGCGGAGTCTACTGCCTGAAGTACATCGAGTGTCATGCTTTGGATTTGCCATTTCCTCCGCAACTTTGTGATAAAAACATTCGACAAATCAGGGAGAAAATGGCTGCAGAGATCTTTGACGAAATAGGTGCTAGGGGCCATGATAGCTAGATGCAACCGGGCTGGATATCTATGATAGGAAAGCTTAGAGTATCCGTATTTAAACTAACTTTGATTTTTATGGTAACTTTTGGGATACTTGCATAAATGACCTTCAATGTGATTGCAGGTCATTTTAGCAATTGGTAGATGATAGGTGTGGAAGTTTTTTGGCCACCTATCGTATAATTAAAATTGCCAAATATGTTGTAATTTTGTTTAGGATATTGTAATAAACTGAAGTTTACGACTGAAGTCTTCGACTGAAGTCTACTAAGTTGTAATTGTATTTGTACTGAAGTCTACTAAGTAATTAACATGTTTGTATTTATAAGTTTTGATTTCTACGTAACACTGAATCCTTTGAAATATTATTGAAAATGCACTCCTGATAGTGTCTACGGAAAAAGTTTAGTAGAACTCATAAATATGTTGCTTACAATAAATATAAGTTTACAAACGAAGTCTACTACAGAAGTCTTCTAATGTCATTGAACATATAAGTAAACACAAAAACATAAAACACGGAGTCAACTAATTTCAACGCGGCCATTCATTTGCAAATCCAGGAATTGTTTTCCAGAATATGGCACATTCCAACTTCCAGAAGCAAGGACTGCAGAGTTTGTCACCAAATGAGTCGACAAAGCTTTCATCATCCATCCAGTGCTGGTTTGGCAGATTCATACAAGCACAACTCTTTGATTGTGCCTTAGCAAAAACATGGAAGATCGGTTCGTGAAACTCGTCAGGCTTCTTATAAGTGGTCGGACACCTGTTGATGTGTTGCATAGCCTTCCTCATCTTCGTTGCCTCTGCCGGAAGTAGACGACAAATGTGGTTAAATACATCATGGCTGCCATCCATGGTTAAAGAGAACATAACCATGGAGTAAGTAGCCATGAGGCATCCTCCATTTGATGACAGCTTTATTAAATCAAACCCTGCTTGGATGCTGTCTTCATAGAAGATTATAGAAATGCCTCGTAGGTATTGCGCTGTAGGATTTCTACACTCCAAACAGCGCCTAAAAAATGCGTCAACCCTCCCATGTTGATCCCAGACCCATGGAATGGTCAATGTTATTAGATCAACGACTCTTAAAAAACCCTCTTCATTAGAAATCTCATTTTATTTTTTGGAGAAAACCCTTGCTTTACAGAGCGCAGCGTAGGAACGAGATGTGATTTTTAAGAGGATATCCCACAGAATGTCGGAAGGGAGAGAGTTGAAGTTTATCAGGTTCGACATCTTCTAGGGTCTGGAATGAAACTATAATTCGTCTAAACCTGAGAATTTATAAGCAGAAATACCGTAGACAAACAGGTACAACGGTTATACGCACCGTTAAAGTCGTTAAAACAGTTACTTAAATGAAGTCGTTTCAAATCTAACCGTAAACAAAATATCACATACATAGTAGACTTCGATAATAGACTTCGATAATAGACTTCCACAGTAGACTTCTGGACAACAATAGCATCTTTGTCCTTCTATTCGGGAGCCTTCTTGTTATTGTCCTGGTGAATCTTCGACGTCTAAGTGAGAGACATAAAGTTTAGTAAATAAATCTGTTAATCTTGTATAGCACATTATTAGATGAGTTTATCTCAAATTACATAATTCGGTAGGGTATGACCAGGTTGCTTACATTGTGAGCAGCTGTATAGTTTGTGCAGCTTCCTTGGCTTCTTGCTTTTCCTCCTAGCAATTTCTAGCCATGATTGCCACCGAGACTTCATTCCGTCTGCTTGGTTTGCGGCGAATGTCTGGTGGCAGACATATTGATAGTTGGACTCCTTGGACCTCTGAAATTTGGGGATATATGTTGGCGGAGTATGCAGCAAACAAGTAGTTTTTCGAGTAAGTAGGACATACAAGAGAATCCACAGCTATCCCACCGGCTAATGCAGCTGCAATAGCATGTAAACATGGGATTTTCTCGATATAAAACACACTACATTCACACATTCCATGTTCCAAATCAACAATACAATTTCTGGTTCCTCCTTTCACATAGTATCTCCAAGTGTCAATTTGGTCCACCTCCATTGCATCTGCATAATGTCCACAAATCGCCAGCAAATACTCCACTCCCCGAGTATTATGTGTTGTGAGACTCAAAGCATCCTCTCTGCATTTTAAAAACTACCGACCGAGCTTCTATCGTATGAAGTCCAAGAGGAATGAAATGGGATAGCCACTGGCCTTCTTAAGTGTAGCATTTATAGACTCTGCGACATTGCTAGTCTTAATATTGTATCTATCTCCAACAAAATGAACTTGGGACCAAAGGGAGACATCGGCTTCTTCCAGATAGTCAGCAAGGTCAGGCTTGATCTGTCTCAGCTCCGCCATGTACCGGTTATAGTCATAGAGGTTGTAAGCATAAGCCACACGTTTGACCAAGTACATCAACTGCTTCCCCTTAAACTTTGTTACTATGTTATGTTGTAGATGGTAGTAGCATATCCCTCGTTTTGACCATGGGAAAACAGTTTGACAAGTTTTCTTTGTAGAAAGATGTCTGTCAGAAACTATCACCAAAGGATAACCATCTGAGACACATTCACGCAGTTTAAAAAAAAACCATTCCCATGAAGCATCATCTTCACTATCAACAATTTCAAAGGCCAAAGGAAAAATCTGAAAGTTTCCATCTTGTGCGGTGGCCACCAACAAAGTACCTTCGTATTTCCCTGTTAGATGACATCCATCTACCACAATAACTCTTCTTATGTACTGAAAACCAGTAATCGATGCTCCAAATGCGAGAAATAGATATTTGAATTTGTTATTGGAATAAATGAAGAGCTGATACAGTTCTCGGATTGGCTTTGTTAACTGAATGTAGGTAAGCTGGGAGACTAGCATATCCATCTTCAGCTGTTCCCCTAACCAATTGTTGGGCATATATCAAAGATCTGTATGAAGTAGTGTAATCCATCTTGATGCCAAACATATGCTTCATTGAATCCTTGACATATTGTGGTGTAAGACCATCAATGATGCCCAAATGACTTATAAACAGCTTGCCAATATACTTAGGAGTAGACTTCCCACGCTGAGCCATTCGATGGCCTATTGAACATGTGTGGTCTTTCACATATTTTGTCACCCAAAAAGTGGATGCATCATTCTTCACGCTTGCTCTAACCATCCAAGCACATCCTTCCACTCGACATTTAGCCACAAACAGGGTCTTGGTAGACTTCTCTGTTTTAATAGCAAATTTTAACATTATCGCAGTCAATCTAACCTCTGATAACAGCTTCTCCTTTGTAGGGAAACTTGCCCTAACATATATATTATCAGACTATGACATGGGCGTGCTTCCTGTTTCACCATATCTGTTTCTGACATTTTCGATACAGACTTCATCTTCATTATCATCTTCATCTTTCACTTTACCGTAGACACTGTAATCTTCTCCGTCTGACTAAGCTGCATCGTCGACATCTTCTCCATCCTCGTTCACATCAGAACTGTCTGCCTCATCATCGGTAGAATGATCTGAATTTTCCTCAGACTCCTCACCTAAATCTTCATCTGATCCTTCCCGGTTCTTCTCAGTATCCATCTCCACTCGACTGTACACACAAAGACCTACCATATGCACTCTGCTTAACGCAATCAAGCTTGAAACTTGTCTATCATTGGTGACATGCATTGGAGGTGTATCTGAAGCCATAGTTTGCAACATTGAGACTGGTAGTGAGTAGGTTAACTCGATGAGTTCAGTCTTCTTGCCCAAGTTATAATCATCTCGCGCCATCTCAGTAAGCTCTCCCAAGGTGCAACCATTGTTCAAAAACCACATTCTTCCACCTTTGTCCATGTCAACAACAAAATGCCATGAATTCTCCTCAATCTTCCATTCCCCGTACACAACTGGAATTTGAGCCATTCTCTGAAAAAATAACCATATAAAACATATTAGCAAACACTGCATACAGACTTTTTGTATCAAGAGTAGACTTCTCCCGAAAAGAACATTAGTAGACTACACGACGAAGTCTACTTTGATAAGCTAAGTAAGCTAAGTAGCTTAAAAATCGAAACTTCTGATTCAACAATAAATATCGAATGAAATGAAATGAAATTCACTGGGTAATTCAATCACTTACTAAGAAGCAATTCTAATCCAAAAAATTTGAAAAATACTTTATAAATTTGCCTAAAACGTGTTTTAAAAAAACGCCAAAAAGTAGACTTTTACAGCAGACTTCAAATGTAGACTGGAGGAGAAGTCTACTTTTCATAGAGAAGTCTACTAATGAAGTCTACTAAAAAACAGGTCATTTTTGCAATTGACCAATCTGTTGACTTTCCATTTAGTAGACTTCAGAAGTAGACTTCTGGACAAAAAGGTTACTTTAGCATTTGACCGATGCATTGACTAACAAAGTAGAGTACTTCTATTGTAGATTTCATGTACGAGTAGACTTCACTGATAGTCTACTTTTGAAGTCTACTTTTTTAATAGAAGTCTACGGAAAAAATAGGTTATTTTTGCAAATGAATTTGCTGAGTAGACTTCACAATAAAGTCTACTCAAAAAAAGATTTCTTCTAAGTTTGACCGAAAAATATAAGTAGACTTCACATAGAAGTTTACAGTTTTTAGACTTCTTTGGGAAGTCTACTGAAATTTTTCGGAATTTTATTTAATTTTTTAATTTTAAAAAAACCGTAGTCAAACACTAAAATGACCTATACATTTTTGGTCAAATTACAAAGGTAACTTTAAGGTAGACTTCTTCTGCAGACGTAAACAGTAGACTTCATACGGAAGTCTATATCCAAAAGTCAAAATACGGTCAACTACAAAAATAACCTCTTTTCTTTAGTAGACTTCTTGAGCCTTCAAACGAAGTCTACTAAGTTTTTTTTTTTGTTTTCAAAGGATGTCGAGTAGACTTCTCGTGAAGTTTAACGAAGTCTACTTTTAAGAAGCCAATTGCAAAACTAACCTTATGTTGACTAGTAGACTTCAGTATACTTCACGAGAAGTCTACTTTCGCGATATAAAAACAGAAATATGGAGAAATTGAAGTGCGAAGATTACCTTTAACAAAATTGAGCTCGCCTAAGTTTCTCTTAAGCACCCAAAACTCAGGATTTCACCGAAAATAAACAACCCAAGTGTCGAGTAACCAGAAATCACCAAAAATGCATGGCCCGACGCATTGTAACTTAGCCCAGATATTTTGGAGAAGAAATTATGAAAGAATGAGCAAGGTTATGAGTGAATGAGCAAGGTTATGAGTGAATGAGCTCAGATATTTACTTATTGCAGCTTTAAAATTGGTTGAGAAGCATTTATTCCCATTTCGTGGTTGTTCATGGTGGTTGAAGAAATTGAAGAAGATGACATTTTCGTAATTAAACGGTCTTTAAGAGGACCAAGGACACTTTACCTAAATTAAAGAAAAATCGAAATAATAGATGTATAATGACATTTTTGTTAATAGTTTAGGTGGAAAGGATAAAATTGTGACAAAATGGTAAAAGTTGATGAGAGAAAAAAAGAGGTTAGTTTGGTGTTTGACTTTGAAATATAAGTTAAATCTGAAACTCTCCCATACATTTTATTTTATAAGTAAATAAATAATCAAAAATATTATTTTTAATTAAAAACATAATCCATGTTTTTACATTAAATCAGCATTATATATTATAAAATGATTTTTTTTATCAACAAACTAAATACCTAGAACGGTTTAGTAGCTCAAACTGGTGATACCAAATATACATAAATAACGTAATGAACCATTAATAAAATCCAAAATACTATTTCTAATTAAATACATAATTCATTTTTACATCAAAATTATTATATTATAAAATAATTCAAAAAGTTGATTTGTATTCACATTATTAAGATGATTGTATTGAATTTCCATATTGAATGTCAGCTTAAGAGTTTGATTTAATTACCTTGTTAGAATTATTTCTGATGTATTTAAATAATTTTGAAGTTAAAAATGCATGATAGTTTGATTTCACGACTCGAAGGTTATATCCCATTGCAAATGCATGTTTTCCTTATAACTCATCTCTATGAACTTGAACTTAATTTGGATAATTACTTACTCTCTCTTGGAACTAAGATTGCTCATTCATGGTTTACTCTAAAAACATTTGAGTTGCTTATCCACTTTACCACTCTTTTTAATTTTGAATGGCCATTTGCATGTATGAAATGATTTCACACCTAAAACCCAAACCATTATTGTTTGATGAGTGAGGCCTAGTATTGAAAATCCATACTTGTGCAAAATAATGTAAGAAATGAGAAAGACTAGGACTAAACTTCCATAGGCCAAATTTCGTTGTTTTGGCTAGGAATTACGAGGGGGAATTGATGTTGTTTTGTGCTTAAGATCGATGATGATGGGTTTGGGATTGTGAAATTTTGTTTCGAATGATGATATGCTTGGTTGAGAAAGGTAACGAAGAGTGCAACCAAAGGCGTGGGTAACTGAAAGAAAGAAAAGGAAGTAAATTTAAGTGTTAAAGAGCTCCTCTAAGTATAATTGAATTGGTGCATCTCCTAAAAAAAAAGAAAAAGAAAAGAAAATAAACAAAGTATAAAAGCAAAAGAAAAGAAAAAGAAAGGAAAAGAAAAAGAAAAGGGGATGAAAATAATAAGAGCTAGTGCTAAAAATGATAAAAACTTCTTAAGTGTTGAGATTTCATAAGGATTGTTGGATTGATAGCCAAAAAGGGGCTTCGGGGATAATGAACATTAGATGACAATATGGCATTGTGCTTGTGCATTAGATCATAAGATTAAAAACCAAGGGTGTGGGTAGAACATGTAAGTGAATATGTATCTGTAAATTATTCTTATTCTTCTTGCTTTTGCATTAAGTTTTTTGTTTCTACTTTTTGAGATAAGCCCATGATTACTTGTTAACTGTACTCTAAAATGGTATAAGCCTTTTCAATATCTAGCAGATTGGTTTGTGATTCAAGTTCCAAGTTGAGAGTTCACGTAAAAACCCATAACTGAATGTGAAAGAGTTGAGTTGCACTGATCACTTGTAGGTGCTTTGAAGGTTTGACTCTAAAGTAAAAAATATTAGTGTAGCGACATGTATAGCTAGGAGGTGATAAATCAACGATCAGCATAAAGCTGCAGCACCATAGCGGAAATCAGTACGAGTACGGGCGTACGGCGACTAGGAGGATAGCACGACGAGTTAAAGGAATGTTTGCAGAAGTCGTCCCAGCATTATGCGGCCAAACGGTATTGACGATGATGACGAGTGAGTAATTCCCTTCTCTTTTGTTGCTGAGCGATCTGTTTTGGTTTTCCCTTGGCCGAATCAAGTTTCACTATTGAAGAGTCCTATGTAAATATCATATAGTATTGGTCTATATCTATTATTATGTAAACATTCTTTTTGTATCTAGGATTTACTTGAGTTGTAAGATGTATTATGTATATATACTCTTTCGTATGGAATAAGAAAGGCAGAACATTCTCTTCCCTTTGTGACATGGTAACAGAGTGATCCTAAGAAATAGTTTGAGTATCCTAAAGAGAAAAGAATAGAGATCTACGATGACTAAGGGAAAAGATGGTGGCGAGAAGGCTGCAGATGCAGCAAGACATCAACTGCAGACAATGGGAACTCATCGATGGTGGTGGTTGACAAGGCAACTTTGTCTGCTATTTACACCCATCAGATGGATCAGAGAGCATGATCATTACGGTTCAATTAAGAGGGGAGAACTATGAAGATTGGGCCAAGCATGTGCGGAATGCCTTGCGTACCAAGAGAAAACTAGGTTTTGTGGATGGGATGTTGCAGAAGCCCGAAACCGAAGCAGAGATCGAGCAATGGGTTGTGGTGAATTTTATGCTTGTGGCATGGATCATGAACACCATCGAGCCAACACTGCGAGCGAATATCTCCATGGTGGAAGAAGCCTTTGAGTTATGGGAGGATTTAAAGTGCAATTCTCTGCAGGGAATGGACCGCACATCAGTGAATTGCGAGGTGAGATTTTGAATTGCAGGCAGAATGGAGATACTGTGACTGCTTATTTTGGGAGACTCAAGAAGATGTGAGACGAGTTGGCAGTGTACAAACCAATTCGAAATTGTAGCTGTGGTGAGCTAGCCAAAGAATTGGAAGCATATCAGAATGAAGAGAGGAAAAGCACATTTCTTAATGGATTAGATGCAGCAAGATTTGTAACGGTTTTTCGATAATAACGAGCATCGAGCCACTTCCGAAACTCACTCAAATGTATCAGCGTATAATACGCGAGAAGCGACAACAATCGATGGCAAGGAACAGAGACACTCCCGAGGCTGTTGGGTTCGCTGTGAATGCTGGGAATAAATCCTTTTCGTCTGCAGGTAATCCGCGTGAGAAAGACATGACATGTTCTTATTGTGGAAAATTTAGACACCCAAAATCTGATTGCTTTCAACTCAATGGGTATCCCGAGAATTGGGGTGAGAGAGGTTGTGATTTTAGCGAGAGAAGAAGAGGCCGATTTGGTCGTGGTGAACGGTTTAGACGAGAAAGAGGAGCTGCAGGTCGTGGTGGAGGAAGAGGAGAGTTTGTGCGATCTAATGCAGCCCAGGTCTCGCAAGTCACAGCAGCAGCAGTTGCAGCGGCGAATGCACAAAGGAAAGAAGACGCCTATGATCGTAACTCCTTACCGTAACTCAGTGATGATCAGTGGACGGCTCTCTTATCAGCTTCCTTTCAAGCATAATGATAAGCTGAATGGTAAGGTAGAATGTGGTGAATTTATTATTGATACAGGCGTCTCCCATCATATGACTTGGAATATCGATTTCTTGTGTAATGTGAGTGACATTCACCCATGTATGATTGGTTTGCCTGATGGTGATCATGTGGTGGCTACAAAACAGGGTGATTTATGCTTGGGAGGCGATATGTGGTTGAGAGGAGTCTTGTATTCTAAGGAGTTAACTTACTCCTTAATTTATGTTGCAAAATTTTTGAAGTGTGTAAAGGTTCAATTACATTCACTGATGAATTATGTGTATTATAGAGGATGGTGATTGGAGCGGGTGAAGAGTGTGGGGAGGAGTGTACGTGTTTTGAGGGATGATTGGCACGAAGACAAATAAATCAGTGATTTCTGATTTATGGAGTTTGTGGCATCGGCGTTTCGGTCATCCGTCGAGTCAAATTATTTCTTTATTATCGAATAGTTTAAACATTGGGAAACAAGAGAGGTCCAAAACAGTTTATGATATTTGTTAAAGAGCAAAACAAACGCGAGATTGCTTTCATGAAAGTTTTAATAAAGTTGCTGATATTTTTGATTTGATTCACAGTGATATTTGGGGTGCATATACAACCTTGTCTACTTCAGGTGCTGCATTTTTCCTTACAATAGTAGATGATTTGTCAAGAGCTGTATGGGTTTATTTATTGATGGAAAAGAAAGAGGTTGATACAACACTAAAAATTTCTTACGGATGGTGGAGCGAAAATTTGATAAGAAGGTTAAAGTTATCCGGAGTGACAATGGAGGAGAATTTATGGCGTTGAAGTCTTACTATCAGAGTGTTACATCAAACAACTTGTGTGTATACTCCTCAGCAGAATGGACGGGTTGAGAGAAAACATTGTTATATCCTTAATTTTTCTCGTTCATTGATGTTCCAAGTTGGTGTATCGACTCGTTTTTGGGGAGAGTGTGTCCTTACAGCTTGTCACTTGATTAATCGCACATCATCACTTCTTCTACAAGGCAAGATACCGTACAAGATGTTATGTAGAGCTGCTCCAGATATGAGCTTTTTGCGGGTATTTGGGAGCTTGTGTTTTGCGAGAAAGATGGCAAGATATATAGATAAGTTTGGTGAGAGAAGCAGAGATGAGAAACTGATCTTTACCTTCGATTTTGTGAAGTGTTCGAACAGGTCTACTTCTTCTGGCATGATTGAACAAATCTTCTATTTCAGGGATTGATTCCTTGCTCTCACAGAAGTAAAGGCCTATCATGAAGTATTTGCAAGCTCTGGCAAAGGTTATTCCTTCAGGCAAATTTCGAACTACATCATTGAACTCTTCAAGCTTTTCTTTGCTGATTTTGTTGGTGTAGTAGCTGCATGCTTCAGGTTTTTGAAGGTGGATTGCATAGACAACTGTTTCTGGTGATGTTAGGTATCGAGCTCGCATAAAGTGCTTATGGATGTCCTCTTTAGACTCCTTACAGTATCTGAAAAAGACCTGCAAACAACCAAACTTCCAGACATCATCGAAGCTTAGGTGAGCAGGGAATGTCTTGACGAGGTCGTTAAACTCTATAAGCTTCTCTCTACTGATATTGTTAGTGATCCATTCAACTTCCACTATACTGCTTTCTGAGGAGTATCCTGCGTCTGAGTCCTCTACGAACAATCCATACTCTTCATCTTCAGAGTATTGTTCTTCATAATCATCTTCACAAGACAAGGCCATGTTGTAGGGTAATGGCTTGTCTTCATCTCTAGATTCTTGAGTGCTGATGGAGTAAATTAGTTGTTGAAAGAGGGGTCTAGCTACTCTAGAAGTTGCATCAGACGAACAACTTCTTATATGAGCCGAACGGGGCTGTTTTGGGACGTTTTTTTGGCTGGCCTTGACTGCAGGAGACGCGACAGAGGGAAACTGGCTATGGGCCACGGGTAGGTCGAGCACGACCACGAGAAAATGATTCTTGGCCACGTTCACAGGTGACACGACTGCGGGAGAGTGTATCCGAGTCGAGTTGCTGCAATTGCTTTCTCCTTTGCTTCCTGAATGATCTCCTGGGTCTTCTGGCTTAGTATACTTCCTTTTTAGGCTTAAGTCTTTAGTTTGGGGTGCTTGAATCTGCTCTCCAAGTCCTTGCATGATTTTCTCAATCTTTTCTTCAACTTCATCAAAAGCATAGAATACTTTGTCCATGGTTGAATCAAGCTCTTCAGTTTTGTCAATGACTTTGTATACCTTCTCCGAAACTTTGACCGTGAAGTCGTAAGACTCGTTCTTAGCTTCCTTGAGGGCCTTGTCTAGATCATCAAGTTTGAAATCCAGGTCCATGACCTTGTTCTTAGTGTTGCAAAGCTATAGTTGTGCTTCACTTGTTCTTCCTCCATACTTTTAAACCTATTAGCGATTATGGCTGCGTCTTTGGTTGCTCGTTCCTTTATTGATTTGACCTGGGAAGCAGGGTTATCAATCTTCTTGTTGAAAAGCTTCGATATTCCATCAATCCTTTTGTTTAGAGCGTCTGTAGTAACTGCTTGAGATTCGATGAACTGCTTGATTATGGCTTCAAGCTGACCCAATCGATTACTGAGCTAGACGTTCTCATCTTGCTGGAAAATCTGGTGAGGTAGGCGATGCATAGGTGATCTAGGGTTTACCATTGGAGGCGTGTAGGGCTCGTCCAGAAATGCTCGATAGTTCGGATTTGAGTTTCAAACTTCCTTGAAGAGGTCGCGTATGTATTGCTCTTCTCCCTCGTAGTAGGGATTTCGATTTATAGGGTTCATTGCTTCGGGAACTAAAACAAAAAGAACCGAAAAATGGAAATATGCAGAAAAAGGATTCTAGAGTCAATTTACCAACCTTTCTTAGGGTTTTGCGGAAAAGAAAACGCGTGCCTTCCCCAGCAACGGTGCCAAAAACTTGATGTGGTTGTGTGTGAGGGTTGCCAAGTTTTACCCTAAATGAAATCAATAGCCGCAAGTGCACAGCTGATCGATTGTAATACTTAGGGGATCGAATCCACAGGGAAGGAGGATCTTTCCTGCAAAAGCCTTCGAAAGAAATATGAAGTAAGAAAGTCTAGAACCAGGCGATTTTTGTAGGGGTTTTGGTGGTGTCTTTAAAACGTAAAAACTAAACTTAACGGGAAAATACGGAAATTAAAATGACCTAATAACTAAACTTAGTGAAATCGACTAAAAACGAGAAAACGGCTAGACCTAATTGCTTTGAATGAAAATCGGCTGAAAGAGTAAAAATACTAGATTAAAACTTGAATGAAAATCGATGTAAATCTGTAGAAAAGAGGCTCTGGGTTGATATGTTCATAATTTGCATCATTTAGGTTGTATATTTCATTCCAAATCATGTCTTATTTCATGCATTTTAGGTCTTTAGGTGTTGTTTTAGGACTTAGGGGTTTTCATTAGGTCCAAGTGAGTCTTGCATATTTTGGAGTGTTTACAGATGATTTGGAAGCAGTTTGGACCTAAAAAGATGAAGCCAGGAGGAGAAATGGTGAATGGGGGTTTAAAAAGGGTGAAATCAGCCTTTTGGAAATTCTCGGCGCTAGCCTGTACCGCGGGAAGATTTTTCTCGGCTATTTTCATGTACCGCAGGTGGATTTCTCGGCCAAAACGCATACTAGCTGTTCAAGTTTCTCGGCCAAAATTCCCAGGTGCAGATATATCTCCAAAATTGCGTTACCGGAAGGTCTTTCCGGGCGATTCAGTCTCCAGGGTCTTCAGAAAAGATCAAGATAATGGAGTCGAGATCTCAGAACAGTTAAAATCGACGAGTTTGGAGCACCGAGCTGAAAGATACAGGCCACCAGAAGACAGGCCTCTCTCGCATTCGTTCCAGAGCAATCCCATACGTCTGGAAAGATCGCCTGTCCAGGGAGTTTTAACGTTCGATTCAGATTACAGGGTCTTCAGAAAAGTTGGAGATGATCAGGTCATGGATCCAGAATAGGTATAATCATTAGATTTGGAGTCGTGAGCAGAGAGTTAAGCTCACCGGAAGACGCACCTGTCTCGGTACTGCTTCAAAACCGATCCGATGAGTCACAAAGATTACATGGGACGGTACCTTTCCAGTCTGATTCAGTTGCCGGGGTCTTAATCAAGATTCGATATCTTTGAGTACTCTTTCTAGAACATCTGATTTCATCCAGTTTGGTGCTATGTGCTGAAAGATATTGTCTCCGGAGTGAACACTGGTGCTAGAGCTTATTTTTGATCGTTTCAATGCACTACAGAGATGAGCCGTCCAGGTAACCTTCCACTTCCCAAGCACTGAAGGCTTCTTCATCAAAGTTCAAGATATTTGAGTGCTATTTCCACTGCAGCTGGAATCAAGCCATTTGTATCTATATCCTGGCAATTACGCTCCCCTGAAGGAGAAGTGGTCTGAGGAGATTTGAAGCCTGCGAGATGGTTTTGCGACTTGGATAACTCGCAGCGCTTTAAGGATAATTTCTGGGAATTGAGTTGCGTGTGGAGATGTGCGGGTAAGGTAACCCTGGATGAAGTCAAGGGATCCCGAGCAGGAAAAATGCTAAATCCACAAATGTGCGACTTGAGCATGCGAGTTGGCCGAGTAGTGAACTGAGACGTAGGAACACTCGCTGTTTACACCGAGTTGGGTATGCGACTTGGGAGTGAAGTATACCAACTTGCACACATACTTGAAGTCTTATGCTACATGGTTGTGCGAGTTAGGGAGCAAAGAGAACTGAACCGCATGAAGACTCGCGGTTTACACCGAGAGAGGAATGTGGCCTGGTTTACATGGTTTTATCTCGCTGAAGCTTCTTTCTAGACCTGTGCGAGTTGGGCATGCGACTTGGGACTAAAGGAGGACCAACGCACACACATATTCTCCCCAAATTTCGTCTTGGTCATGCGAGTTGAAGAGAAGAAAGACCGAATCGCATGAAGACTCGCGGTTCACACCTAGATGGGCATGCGGCTGAGGCTGAAGGACTTAAGGCTCACAAGACTGTTTCTATGGCTGTGCGACTTGGGCATGCGACGTGGGAAGCATCTGACCAACTCGCACACTCGACATTTTACCCATCAAAGCCGGTCAGGACCCGGTTTGTTCCGGGCTGACCCGGTTTGTTTTAAGACCTATATATAGTTTTTTAGGGTTTTACCCTAAGGACCAAGCTTTATTCTTTTTGTTTCTTGCCTCTTTTGTGAAAAGACTCCTCTTAAGAAGAGAAATATCGATTTTTAAGGGTTTAATCAAAAGAGTTTGAGAGATCTTTAGGTTTAAAGCTGCAAATCCATCATTATCCATCTTCTCCATCTCCATTTCTCATCATTAATCATGCCAATCTTCTCAACTTGAAAAGGTTTAAGAGAGATTAGTATGATTAGTGAGTAGTCGTTTTAATGAGGTTCTAGATGTGTAGGTTAGGGTGCTAGAGTGTTAGATTAGGAGTGCTTAGGGCTAGATTCATTGATTCATCTCTCTAAACAGCTGTTTTCTAGGCTAGATCCTTGCATATCACTTGAGATCTAGATTCTGGATATTTCATGCACCAAAAGTGTTTGATGAAATTCCTGAAAGAGCTGTATTAGAGGTTTAAGCATTTGCTGCATGATGATGTATTGTTATTTGCTTGGATGATCTTTTAGAACTGTTTATTAATGCTCACTGATTCATATTTCACAAATGATGATTTGGTTTGAAAATGGATTAGTTTAGAGGTTAATACCTTCATGAGAGGATTAATCTAGATTAAAGTTCTTAATCATTTGAATCATGTCTCATCATTGTCATTAGCATTTCTAGTTTAGCACTAAAGCACCCTAGCCAACTATCATGTCTAGAATCTCATGCTTCCATCATCTCATATTCATATCACTTGTCATTTGCTTAGTTCTTGTTTGATCATTTCTTTAGTCTTTGATCTTGTTTTAAAGTTCTTAGTTGTCATTAATCAATCAAAACCTCACCTGTTCACTTGAATTGAGAAACTGATCATATAGCTTAGTGTCTATCACCACATTCTTGGATTGACAACCTCTTTTGTGCTACTTTGACAAGGGGATTGATAGCCCTAAGACCCAAAAAGTCTCGTCTATCAATTGACGCCGTTGCCAAATTGTGGATTGTTTAGCATTAAGCTTTGATCTGTTCTTGAGATCAAGTTTTTTTTCCTTTTGTTTTACTGATCACTCTGCAAGTTCTGTCTTTGTTTTCAGGTGTATGAACACCAGATCAAGGTCAAGAAGCTGTGGTCCACCATTTCCCCTGAACGACAACATCAATCTCTTAGTGCCAAGAAGAAGAAGAGATAGACGTCCTAGGGAAACAGATAGAGCAGCTGATATGGAACATCAGAGAGAGCACCACGTGGTGGACATTGAGCACCAGGCTCAAGAGGAGCATCATGCTCAACATGGTAATGGAGCTCAAAGGAATCAGGCTCAAGCTGACAGAAATGAGCAACAAGCCTTTGTCAATATCAACATGGCACAAAGGAATAAGAGGCAAGCTCAGCAGAATCAGCAGCAGGCCCATAGGAATGAGCAACAGGCTCACTACATTCCTCAGCATCAAGCTCAAAGGAGACATGATCCTCCACCTGTGTTTGTTGGGGAAAATGACAGGGCCAATGTTCATCAGTATGGAGCAGGGATTCAAGCACCACCTGTGCAAAACAACAATTTTGAAGTCAAGGCATCTTTGCTGAATATGGTCCAAATCTCCATGTTCCATGGATTGCCAATGGAAGATCCTTTGGAACACTTGGACCAATTTGATAAAGTTTGTGACTTGACAAAGATAAATGGAGTATCTGAGGACAGCTTCAAGCTCAGATTATTCCCCTTCAGACTTGGTGACAAAGCACACCAATGGGAGAAGAATCTTCCAAGAGGCTCCATTCAGACTTGGGAGCAATGCAAGCAGGCATTTCTGTCTAAGTTCTTCTCAAATTCCAGAACAGCAAAGTTAAGAAACCAGATCTCCAGCTTCACTCAACATAGCAATGAGAGTTTGGTGAAGCATATGAGAGATTCAGGAGCTACACTAACCAATGCCCACACCATGGGTTTAATGAGGCTTCTCTTCTCAGCACACTTTATAGAGAGGATCTTCCCAAGATTAGGAACCTGCTGGATACTGCATCAAATAGAACTTAGCGCCGGTTCAGCATCAGGGATTGATTCATGCTGCTTTAGAGCTGGTTGAGAACTTAGAAATGAGCAATGATACATATGGAGAAGACTTTGATAGAGCCAATAGGAGTGAGAGTTCAAGCAGGGATCAAAGGTATGAGAAGGACTTTAAAACACTTGAAAGCAAGTTGGACAAGGTGTTATTGGCCACTCAAAAGCCAATGCACTTTGTAGGAGAGTATGAGGAACCTTCTCAATGCTTTGAGAACATCAGTGAAGAGGGTCTTACTCAGGAAGAGCTAATTCTATATTGGGAATCAGGGGTTCCAAAGATATCAGTATGCCAATGCCAACCAGAACTTCTCTTACAGGAATCCCAATATAGCCAACCCACAAGACCAAGTTTACCCTACCTCTCAAGCTCCACAGAATTTTGTTCCCAAGAACAACTTTCAAGGGTCTTTTCAACCAAATAATCAGTTTTTTTTCAGAATTAGGGTTACATTCAACATCAGCTACCACTTCAGAGTTCTGGTTTCAGTTCACAGCAACAGCCAAAAGCACCACCAGGGTTAAGTGCACCACAGTTTCAGCAGCAGGCGCCGGTTCAGCATCAGTTCCAGTCAGCACCGGTTCACCAGGAGCAACAGAATGGGCCAGACATGGTTGGTATTCTACAACAGTTGCTACAGGGTCAAAAAATGTTTGCAAGTCAGTATGCATCTATGCAGCATGACATCAAGGAGCTGAAACAGAATCAGGCATCCACTTCAAGAAGCCAAGGTGGCTTACCTGGTAAGCCAGAACCAAACCCAAAGGAATATGTTAAAGCCATTACATTGAGAAGTGGCAAAGAGCTACCTGGTATAGAGCACAACAATGTGATCATTGAGGACAATGATCAAATTGGTGGGGAGGCAGCCCCAAGGGATGATCAAAAAGCTGAAAGATCAAAGAAAGGGAAGGATAAAGAGGTGGAAAAGCCATCAGAACAAGAAAAGCCCTATGTTCCACCACCTCCCTATCAACCTAAGCTCCCATATCCACGAAGATTCAAGAAGCAGATGGTAGATAAAGCAAGGGCAGTCTTTGAGAAGACTCTTAATGAGATACCTCTTACAATACCTCTCATTGAAGTATTCTTGATGATGCCTAAGCTTGGAAAGTTCTTGAAGGATACTATCTTGAACAAGATCAAAGAACTACAGGGTATGGTGGTACTAAGCCATGAGTGCAGTGCCATAATTCAGAAAAGTTCAGTCCCAAGGAAGCTGTCTGATCCAGGGAGCTTTACTCTCCCTTGTGCTATAGGTCCATTAATGTTTGCTGGTTGCCTTTGTGACTTGGGTGCATCTGTCAGTCTAATGCCATTCTCTATAGCAAGAAAAATTGGATACAGAGTGTTCAAACCTGCTAGAATCTCACTTGTCCTAGCTGATAGATCTGTGAGGTTACCAGTTGGAATGTTAGAGGACTTACCAGTCAAGATAGGTGGTTTTGAAGTGCCTACAGATTTTGTTGTTCTAGAGATGGATGAGGAACCTGTTGATCCACTGATTTTGGGCAGGCCATTCTTGTCCACAGCAGGAGCAATCATTGATGTAAGAGGTGGCATCATTGAGCTACAACTTGGTAAAGAAAAGCTGAAGTTTGATATCAAAAAAATGATGAAGAAGCCCACCATAGAAGGACAATGCTTCTATGTAGAGACCATGGATCAACTAGCTGATGAGTTGCTTGAGGAACTGAATATTGATGATCCTCTTCAAGTTGCCTTAACCAAAGAACAAGGAGACCATGGGTTCTTAGCAGAGGAGAGTGAAGGATACAAGCTGTATTTGGACAATGCAAGAGAACTTGGTCCTGAAGCAAAGTTTTTGGAACTGGAAAGAAGTGGTCCTGAGGTCTTGGATATCAGCGGCTCAAACACAAGCCAAGGAGCAGTTCAAAGAGTCGTGGCCGTGGGTTCTAAAGTGGAGGACCAGGCTGGGCTGTGTGAGCAGATTGGCAACAAGGGAGCTGCAACCTTGCAAGACAGCTTCAGTGCTGATTGGGATGAGTCAAAGGCACCTCAGCTGGAACTCAAACCTCTTCCAGAGGGGATCAGGTATGCTTTCTTAGGTCTGAATAAGTCTTATCCTGTCATCATCAATGATATGCTGTTAGAGGACCAAGAGCATAGGTTGTTAGAAGAGTTGAGGAAACATAGGAGAGCCATTGACTACTCTCTGGATGACATAAAGGGTATCTCACCCTCCCTATGCACTCATAGGATTCACTTATAAGAGGAGTCTATGTAATCCATAGAGCACCAAAGGCGTCTCAATCCCAACTTAAAAGAGGTAGTGAAGAAAGAGATTCTCAAACTCCTAGAGGCTGGGATAATTTATCTAATCTCAGACTCTAGATGGGGTTCACCAGTCCATGTGGTGCCCAAAAAGGGGGGAATGACAGTGATAAAGAATGAGAAGGATGAGCTGATTGCTACTAGGACTATAACTGGATACAGGATGTGTATAGATTATAGAAAGCTCAATGCAGCCTCTAGGAAAGACCATTTTCCTTTGCCTTTTATTGACCAAATTATAGAGATGCTTGCAAACCATCCCTTCTTTTGTTTTCTAGATGGTTACTCTGGATTATTTCAAATCCCCATAGATCCAAGAGACCAAGAGAAGACCACATTCACCTGTCTCTATGGGACATTTGCTTATAGGTGCATGCCATTTGGGTTGTGCAATGCTCCTGCTACTTTCCAGCGTTGCATGATGTCTATTGTTTCGGATCTGATTGAGGAGAAAGTAGAAGTCTTCATGGATGACTTCTCAGTCTATGGACACTCTTTCTCCTATTGTTTGTCTAATCTTTCTCAGGTCCTGGATATATGTGAGGAGCACAGCATGGTGTTGAATTGGGAAAAATGTAACTTCATGGTTCAAGAGGGAATAGTGTTGGGGCACAAGGTCTCAGAAGCTGAAATAGAAGTGGACAGAGCAAAGGTGGAAGTGATGGTGAATCTGCAAGCTCCAAACTCAGTCAAAGGGATAAGAAGCTTCCTTGGACATGCAGGGTTCTACAGGAGGTTCATCAAAGACTTTTCAAGAATAGCTAGGCCTCTGACTAGGCTGTTGTGCAAAGAGGTTGAATTTGTCTTTGATGCTGAGTGTGAGGAAGCTTTCAAGAAGATCAAGGAGGCATTGATCAGTGCACCAATTGTCCAGATCCCTGATTGGTCATTGCCCTTTGAAGTGATGACAGATGCTTCAGACTATGCAGTTGGAGCTGTGCTTGGCCAGAGGAAGGACAGAAAACTTCATGTGATCTACTATGCCAGTAGGACCTTTGATTCTGCTCAAGAAAAGTATGCAACCACAGAAAAGGAAATGCTGGCAATAGTTTTTGCATTTGATAAATTCAGAAGCTACTTGGTGGGATCAAAAGTCATTGTGTACACTGATCATGCAGCCCTCAGATATCTAATGACCAAGAAAGATGCCAAGCCTAGACTCTTGAGATGGGTCCTCTTACTTCAAGAGTTTGATATGGAAGTACAAGACAAGAAGGGTATAGAGAATGGAGCTGCAGACCATCTCACTAGGTTAAGAGTGGACTCTGAAGTCCCTCTTAATGACTATCTCCCTGAGGAATCATTGATGGTGCTCAACTCTTACTTGAAGTTTGAGGAAGTGGATAGCATCCAAGAGAGGAGAATGTCTTGGTTTGCTGACATTGTGAATTTTCTTGCTTGCGGAGTGGAACCGCCAGAACTTGATGCTTACCGCAGAAAGAAGTTCTTCAAAGATGTCCAAAGATACCATTGGGATGAACCTTATCTGTATGTCCTGAACAAAAATCAACTGTATATAAGGTGTCTTGCTGAAGAGGAGATGCAACCTGTGTTGCAAGAGTGCCATGAATCAGCTTTTGGGGGTCACATGGGAGCATTCAAGACGGTGGCCAAGGTTCTTCAGAGTGGGTTTTGGTGGCCTACTATGTTCAAGGACGCTCAAAGGGTTTTTTCAGCATGTGATGCCTGTCAGAGGCATGGGAACATTTCAAAGAGGAGTGAGATGCCTCAAAATCCAATATTTGAGGTTGAAGTTTTTGATTGTTGGGGAATGGACTTCATGGGGCCATTCATCTCATCTTATGGGAATCAGTACATATTGGTGTCTGTGGATTATGTGTCCAAATGGGTTGAGGCTGTTGTTTCCCATACCAATGATTCCAAGGTGGTGGTCAGGTTGTTCAAGAAAATAATCTTCCCAAGATTTGGAGTACCCAGGGTTGTTATTTCTGATGGAGGTTCTCAATTTGTGAACAAAACCTTGGAGGGATTGCTGAGGAAGCATGGAGTGAAACATAAGGTAGCTACTCCTTATCATCCTCAAAATAGTGGCCATGTTGAAGTGTCTAATAGAAAAATTAAGGCCATTCTTGAGAGGACTGTTAGCTCAAGCAGAAAAGATTGGAGCAAAAGGCTGGATGATACATTGTGGGCTTATAGAACAGCCTTTAAGACTCCAATTGGGACATCTCCTTTCAATCTGCTATATGGGAAGAGCTGCCACCTTCCTGTTGAGCTAGAGTACAAGGAATTATGGACTGTGAAGTTGCTGAACTTTGATATCAAAACAGCTCAAGAGAAAAGAATAATTCAACTCCATGAACTTGAAGAGATCAGGTTGGAGGCTTTTGAGATCTCCAAGATTTATAAGAGAAGACCAAAGCTCTACATGATCAAAGGATTTTGAAAAGGGAGTTCAAGGAAGGTGATTTGGTGTTGATGTTCAACTCTAGGCTTAAGTTATTTCCTGGAAAAATTAAGTCTAGATGGTCTGGTCCCTTTAAGATTCTTGAAGTTAGGCCATATGGAGCTTTTGTGTTAGAAGGTAAAGATAGTAAAGGGTTTGTGGTCAATGGCCAAAGGATCAAGCACTACCTAGTCTCACAAAGGAAGGAGGAAGCTACATCAGTTCCCCTTCTTGATCCACCATCAGCATAAACTTGGTATCAAAGTCAAACTTAGAGACTTTAAACAAAGTGCTCTTGGGAGACACCCCAAGCTTATCCTTGTACACAGTTCTTTTGATTCTTTTCGTTTCTTTCTTTTTATGTTTTAGGATCTTTTGATGGGTTTTGTGAGTTGTTCTCAGGTTCTAGGTGACTTTTGGAGGCCATGGCTCAAGACTAGAGTGGAATGGAGCATGTGAGAAGGCTGGAAAAAGGGCTTAAGATATGGAAACATGATGGACGCTTGTGTGCTACTTGGGTGTGCGGCTCAGTCAGGCCAGATACCAACTCGCAGAAGAACTCGCTGTTAACACCTACTTGGTCCTGCGAGTTATTCACCTAGCAGCAAGAGATTTGAGCAAGAAAAATGTTAAGTGCTGCTGGTCTGCGAGTTGGTTCTGCGAGTTGGATGCAGGTGAGATCAAGCCGCACTAATACTTGGGCGTGCAAGAAAAACGAAGAAAACACCAGGCCGCACACCAGGAGAAAGAATCCTAGGCGTTCATGCGAGTTGGTATTGCGGCCTGAACCAAGGAGAGGCCGAGTTGCAGTAAAACTCGATGTTTACACCGGGTTGGTTATGCGGGTTGATTCAGGAGATCCCAGGCCGCACAACGAAGAGGAGAGTCCAAGGCGTTCAAGTGTCAAAGACTGCGAGTCAGGCGTGCGGCTCAGCATGAAGAGAAGACCAGAACGCAGGAACACTCGCCATTTACACCGGCCTGGGCCTGCGAGTTGATTCAAAGGGGTGCCAGGCCGCATACCAAAAAGAAGAACCCAAAAAGTTTAAGTGTCAAAATGTGCGACCTGGTCAGCGGCCTAAATGAAGGAGGGACCAAGCCGCACTACAACTCGCTGTTTACACCGAGACGGTCATGCGGGACAGTCTAACAGGGAGCCAGGTCGCATGTTAAGAAAAGGGAGCTAGGTCGTCCAAGGTTTAAAGTGTGCGGTTTGGTCCTGCAGGTCAGACTAAGAAGGTCCCAGGTTGCACTTATATTCACTATTCACACCAGCCTGGGAATGCGAGTTAGTTCAAGGAGGACACCAGGTCGCACGATGAGAAGGAGCAAAAGATCGGCCAAGGTTTAAAATGTGCGACCTGGACGTGCGAGATAGTTCGGAGTCTGCCTAGGCCGCACAAACGTTCACGGTTTACACCGACTGGGACGTGCAGGACAGTCCAAAAGGGAGCCAGGCCGCACACTGAGAAGAAGCGAACAGATTGTCTAAGGCTCATAATGTGCGACCTGGTCATGCGAGTTGGGTACAAAGAAGACCAGGCCTCACGAAAGCTCGCTAAATACACCGGGTTGAACGTGCGGGTTTGTTGATGGATCAGCCAGGTTGCAGCATGAGAGAAGGGACAAGATCGTGCGAAAGAGATTTTTGTGCGACCTGGGCATGCGAGACAGTCAACACCAGGTCCCAGGTCGCACAAGAACTCGCGCTTTACACCGAGACGGGCTTGCGGGTCATCAGGAGGTGACAGCAGGTCGCAGGACAACGGGAAAAGACAAAGCTCTCAGAAGAGTTTTGTGTGTGACTTGGGCATGCGAGATGGTCACACCAGGTCCCAAGTCGCACACTAATTCGCGGAACACACCGAGTCAGTCGTACGGGATGAGAAAGACCGGGTCCAAGGCGCAAAAAGGAAAGAAATGAGTCTGGTCAACAAAAAAATAGGACAGGTCAAGCCTTGACTGGTCAAAGTGGATCTATTGCCCACCAGTCCAAAGGCTGTGCCAAGTCCCACACTCTCTCTTCCTCACCAAAAACATGAGTTTGCCTTCTAAACTCATTTCTCTCCATTGTTTTCTTCATAACTCTCTCATTACTTCACCAAATTCGTTGATTCAAAGTGCTCTGAGCTCGTTTTTGAGTTGGTAATCTCATCCTGTTAGCATTTCAAACTCATTTGCATCATAATCCCAAGGTATTCACTCTGTTAAAACTCATCTTTTTCCATTTTTTTAAATGGTAATTTTTGAGTTCATTTTGTGGAATCGATTTTAATAGGTTGTTGTAGACCTTAGGATTATTTTTATAAATACTAGGGTGCTAGATTATCATGGGAAAACAGAGCTCTTTCTTGGTGATTCACTGTTCTTGAATTTTGAAAATTGTTACAAAATAATTCATGGAAAAATCGATTTTTCTTGAAAAAGTGATGAACTTGTTTCTTGCTGAGTCTTTGCTTTGAACTTTTGTTTTGCATTGCTATGAATTCATTGGACTGATGCTTGGCTTTAGAAACTTGTTCATGTTCTTTAGAAATCGATTTTTGCAACAATGTTTTCAAATTTTTTGAGAACTTTGTGGAACTTGACCTTGTGCTAACTTGTTTCAGAGAAAATCTTTGGCAGATGACTGAGAGAACCAATGCTCTAGCCCGCATGAAGAAAGGTCTTGCATCCAAAGACAAGAGCCTGGTCTCAGGATCTTCAAAGCCAAAAGGAAATGGCCAAGGCACCAAGAAGAGCACAAAGCAAAAAAGGAGTGAACAAGAGCCAAAAAGAACAAGGAATGAGGAGAAAGCTTTGGTGGTTGCTTCTGGTTCCAAGAAGAAAGGAAAACAACTGGCTGTGGTATCTGATGATGAAAAAACTGAGAGTGGTTCAAGCAGCTCAGCTGGAGGTTCCCAAGGCGCCATTGAAGAGGCACCCAAGAGGATCAAGAAAAATAAACCAGAAACACCTGATTATCTGGCCAAGTTTCAGTAGATGGGGAGGTTCCCTGATGTGGAATTTTTGAAGAAGATTGGCATCTATGAGGATGCCAAAACTTTGCTTGGGAACATGGCATTGAATCACTCTTGTAGCTGAGGGAGATCGCCTATGAAGAGGAGTCTCAAGAGTTCTTGGCTTCATTTGATGCTTTTATGTACTACCCAAGGGATCCAAGGATAATTCAAGGGGATGGTCTTGGATACATGGAGTTTGCGGTGAAAGGAAAGACCTACACAGTGACATTCAGGGAGTGGAATGAGATATTTGGATTTTCTGCGCCTAAAAACATACCTCTCTCCAACAAGATCGGTCTTAGAAAGGAAGACGTTCAAGCTTTATGGGGATCAATTGCTTTTGGAAAGTACACAGCTGGAGCAGCTAAGTCCTCTTGGATAAGAAACCCGGTGCAGAAATATGTCCATAAGATCCTTTCTCACAGCTTCTATTTCAAGCTTGATGGTGGGAGAGTTCATCAAGGTGATCTGAACCTCCTTGGTGTGGGGCTGAAACAGTTGATGCCAACTCATGAAAATGGGAAGCCTTATGAAGGATATGCTCACATACCTTGCCTTGCCTCTCAACTAGCAAGGTCTTTGATGTTCTACAAGGAGTGCATTTGGGATTCAAAGAAGAAGGATGCAAAGCTGGCCCATGGTTGGGTTGTAACGAAGATTTTGAAGGCAAGAGGATACAAGTTTAAAGAAAGCAAGGCAAAGCTTGATCTGATTAATGAAGCTCATCTGTGCAAGATTGGTTTCTTTCAAGGGAGAGTTGGTGCAAAGCTGGTTTACAACTTCAAGTACTTCATAGATGACCAACTTCAAGTTCTCCTGCCCAATCCCTCCATCACCACAGTCCACGTAAATCGGAACATTCACTTCTACTTATTGAAGGAAGAGCTGTACAATGTCCAAACTGATCCACCAATTCCCAAGTACAAGAAAGCTTGCAGACAAGAAGCTTCCAAGGAAAAGAAAGCAGCCGCTGAAGCTGCTGCCGCTAGTGCTGCTGGTGCTGGAGATTCTGGTCTGCCCCCACCTCAGAAACGTTATGGTGGGAGCAGATACTACTTTGATGACTACTACTGGGAGGAGCCAGGCACTTCAGGGTTTAGAGCTCAGCAAAAGATTGGTATCCTTCAGCAATGGTGCAAGTACCAGGACAAAACGATACACAAGATGGCCAAGTGTATCAAGGAGATGAAGAAAATGATCAAGAGGCTTGAGAACCCTTGCAAAGATGGATCTATAACACCGGTTTCACCAAGACACAGAGATGAGGTTGGAGAGAGCTATACCAATTGCACAGCACTGGTCCCCTATGACACAGCATGGGTGGATCTTGAAGACGGTTCTGATGAGGCAAGCCATCACTCTTGGGAGACTACATCCGGTCACACATCAAACCCCTCATACTCCTTGGGGTCAGACTTCCACAGCTTTTAGGTAACACTCCACCCTTGTACATATGCATGTAGTCTTTATTTTTCTCTTTGCATTTTACTTGTTTGTTTTGCTTTTACTCCTTTCTCATGCTTTTATAACACAAGGGACTGTGTTATTTAAGTGTGGGGGAGAAGTTTCATCTTTTACTAATCATATTTTCTCTATTCTTATTTTCTACTTTGAGTCTTGAGTCACATTCTTGCATGCATTCATGTAGTTGCATCTAAGTGCACATAAAAACCAAAAAAAAAAAAGAAAAATCAAAACAATTTCACAACAAAATGCTCATGTAGTTGCATTCTCATTTTAAGGATTGAGTCTAGTTGCATATTCATATAGGCTGCATCAATGCAAGGGAGTGATGATAGGTTTTTTCTTGAGAGAATATCACTTTAAGAATTCGGTTCACTGCCCTAGTTTCTAGTTCTTTGATGCATGTAAACGAGAAAGAAGTCAAGACTGATCCATGCTTTGAACTTGTTGAGTGAATCAAGCTTTGATTAGTTCCAGCCTTATCTAAGTGAGAACCATAATTTGACAATCTAATTATCATTGTTTGTGCATGTCATCGTGAACTCATGGGTACCCTTAAAATATTTGAGCTCTCTTATCCTTTTTACCACTCTTTGCTAGGTCAAATAGCTGTACTCTCATCTTGAGACAGTTCCCTGCCTTGAACCAAACCTTCCTTGAAGCCTGAAACACTATAGTTAGTCTTGAAGCCTGAAGAAGACTGAAGGGTACAAGAGGAGAGCTGACAAGGGTCGCAAAGAGTTAGTCTTCGAACCCGGAGATTGGGTTTGGCTTCATATGCGGCCTGAACGATTCCCACACAAGAGGAGCTCCAAGCTAGCACCGAGGGGAGATGGCCCATTCCGTGTCTTGGAGAGGATAAATGACAATGCCTACAAGCTTGAGCTACCAGGTGAGTTTAACATTTCCCATAGTTTCAATGTAGCTGACTTGTCTCCTTTTGATGCAGGTGAAACAGTTTTGAGGGCAAAACCTCTTGAAGAGGGAGAGAATGATGAGGTCATCGAGCACTCTAATGAGGGTCCCAGTATCCCAACACTCCAACCAGGTCCCATGACTCGATCTAGAACCAGGAGCCTGCGTGAAAAGATCAACTTAGCCGTATTAGTTTCATACAAGCACCCGAGGAGGACACGGTCCAAACTCAACCGAACCAGCCCCGGCCTTACGAGAAAACAGGTATGAAATCTCTGTTGACAGGACAAGGAGTCGAGACCATCACAAAGCCTGAGGAGACCATCACCCAAGAGTCCAAGACAATCAACACCAATGACGTAGCCGATAGCGATCAACCGGAGCTTGCACAAGAGACGCTAGCGGAGGAAGAGGCTGCCAAGGGAAGGATTCATGAACTTGAAACAAGCATCATCAACACTACCAAGGCCGCAGAAGACCACCTGAAGATCGCCCCAACACACGTCAAGAGCAGCTCACTTCTCCCATGGCCTCTTTTGCGTGCACAACAGGTAAACTTTGTTTATGAGTTTTGTGCAGGAACAGACGACCAGCTCAGTGGTGACTAAGAGCCACGAGAGTCCAGAGACACCTGAGATCAAGTCTCGGCCAAGACTCAAGAGCTTATTTTCTTTTTATTTTATTTAAGTAGAACTTTCCTTATTTGTGTCCAAATGAGACAACTCGCTGTTTACTTGTTTTCTTTGCCATTTTCTTTTGTTTATTTTGAAAGTCCTGTGGTTTTTGAGTCTTTTCTTTTCATTTGAGTCGAACCCTAGAAGGTTCAAGCTGATGGACTGTTTATAAAGTCCCCTTGCAGCTTTGTAGTTCGATACCTTTTTGCTTATCAATAAAATAACGCTGTTTTCTTGAAGCTTTTGCTTGAGAGAGTTGCTTACCTTTGTGTGTGTGAGATTCCACTCAAAGGTTAGTGTTTTCTGTATCAGAGAGCCCTCCATCCTCTCTGTGGTGCCAACGATCCACCTCAATTCCCCTGAACCGATCCAACAAGAGAGAGCGAATGCCAGCTTGTTAGATCTCCATTGATTCATTGTGTGACTCTACCCCAAGGCATACATCATTTTGGTATCAGAGCCGAAAGGTTTTGCCATCAGGTGATATCTATCCATCTCTAGTTTAACCTTTTTAGTTGTTGTTAGCTTATCTTATAAAAAAAAATAGATAAATCGCTTTTGCTTATCCTAGGTTGCCAATCATTCGCATCATTCAACTGGTTCCCTTTGTTGTTGCGTGTGATCTAGTAGTTGTTTCATCTTGTTTGAGTTCTATAGTTGTTAAAAAAAAAGGAATTAGCCGTTGAGATTCTTGTCTCACAAGTTTAGGGTTTCTAGACTATTGAGACTTTTAACCGCTTGAGTTAGTCGTTTTCTCTATTTCTTGATTGTCTTTGGTCCTTGTTTTGATTAGTAGCCTGTCCTTTGTTTCGTGTTCTAGCTAGAGTCCCAAGATTTTAAGTCAAAAAAAAGAAGAAGAAGCAAGTTAGAAGTTTTCCATTTCTCCATTTGTGCTATTTCCTTTTCAACACTTTTCACGCGTCTTGTCATTTACAGATTTTCCTTTTACCTTATTGTTTTCTTTAAGTCTTTCTACCCCAAGGTACCGTGATTCCTTTTGTTTTATTGTGAGCATAGGAACAACCTTGAGATAATATGGCTGAAGAACCCGTACCCCAAGAAGCACTGATGCAAATGCTTACGGCAATGCGAGAAGAGATGAGGACGATGAGGCAGGAGTTTGGGGATCGAGTTTGTCATCTAGAGCAGCCACCACCAGCACCAGCGGCCGCAGGTGCAGCTGGAGGAGCTCGAGAGGCCCGACGAAACCCACCCCAACCAGGAGAGGAGATGCATCGAGCACTCTAATGAGGGTCCCAGTATCCCAACACTCCAACCAGGTCCCATGACTCGATCTAGAACCAGGAGCCTGCGTGAAAAGATCAACTTAGCCGTATCTAGTTTCATACAAGCACCCGAGGAGGACACGGCCCAAACTCAACCGAACCAGCCCCGGCCTTACGAGAAAACAGGCATGAAATCTCTCTTGACAGGACAAGGAGTCAAGACCATCACAAAGCCTGAGGAGACCATCACCCAAGAGTCCAAGACAAGCAACACCAACCACGTAGCCGATAGCGATCAACCGGAGCTTGCACAAGAGACGCTAGCGGAGGAAGAGGCTGCCAAGGGAAGGATTCATGAACGTGAAACAAGCATCATCAACACTACCAAGGCCGCAGAAGACCATCTGAAGATCGCCCCAACACACGTCAAGAGCAGCTCACTTCTCCCATGGCCTCTTTTGCGTGCACAACAGGTAAACTTTGTTTATGAGTTTTGTGCAGGAACAGACGACCAGCTCAGTGGTGACTAAGAGCCACGAGAGTCCAGAGACACCTGAGATCAAGTCTCGGCCAAGACTCAAGAGCTTATTATTATTTTACTTTTTTTTATAAGTAGAACTTTCCTTATTTGTGTCCAAATGAGACAACTCGCTGTTTACTTGTTTTCTTTGTCGTTTTCTTTTATTTATTTTGAAAGTCCTGTGGTTTTTGAGTCTTTTCTTTTCATTTGAGTCAAACCCTAGAAGGTTCAAGCTGATGGACTGTTTATAAAGTCCCCTTGCAGCTTTGTAGTTCGATACCTTTTTGCTTATCAATAAAATAACGCCGTTTTCTTGAAAATTTTGCTTGAGAGAGTTGCTTACCTTTGTGTGTGTGAGATTCCACTCAAAGGTTAGTGTTTGCTGTATCAGAGAGCCCTCCATCCTCTCTGTGGTGCCAACGATCCACCTCACTTCCCCTGAACCGATCCAACAAGAGAGAGCGAAGGCCAGCTTGTTAGATCTCCATCGATTCATTGTGTGACTCTACCCCGAGGCATACATCATTTTGGTATCAGAGCCGAAAGGTTCTGCCATCAGGTGATATCTATCCATCTCTAGTTTAACCCTATTAGTTGTTGTTAGCTTATCTTATATAAAAAAAAAATAGATAGATTGCTTTTGCTTATCCTAGGTTGGCAATCATTCGCATCATTTAACTGGTTCCCTTTGTTGTTGCGTGTGATCTAGTAGTTGTTTCATCTTGTTTGAGTTCTATAGTTGTTAAAAAAAAAGGAATTAGCCGTTGAGATTCTTGTCTCACAAGTTTAGGGTTCTAGACTATTGAGACTCCCATCTTAGAAGATGATTTCCCACCTGACCCGTTAGTGTGAAAACAACAACGAGCTCAAGACCCCTTGAGAAGGCAGAACGCAAGGCAAGACGAACCTAGAGAGGGTAATTTAGATGTTAAGCTTACTCCTCCTACTTTTGCAGGTAAGTCGGACCCTGATGTTGGATTGGGAGAGAAGGCTTGAATACATCTTCAAGTGTTACGGGTATTCTGATCGGAAGAAAGTGGCACTAGCTGGTGCCCAACTCACCGAAAATGCCCTAGCTTGGTGGGATAGGAACGTAGCTGACAGGAGGAGAAAACGTTATGCACCGGTCACCACCTGGCGAGACATGAAATTCTTGCTCCGATCAAGGTATGTACCTGATCACTATCACCGAGACTTACAAAAACGTTTTAGAAAGTTGTCACAGGGAGCTAGGTGCGTTGACGAATACTATGAGGAGTTTGAGAAGCTGGTGAACCTGTTAGAGCTTGAGGAGACTGAGGAGGCCTTGATGGCTCAGTTTATAAACGGTTTACAAGAACGTATAGCCCGTAATGTGGAAAGAGCTAAATATAGTGGGATGCATGAACTGTTGCACCTATCAGTGCAAGTAGAGCAGCAGATCAAGCGCAAAACAGCCTTGTCAAACAGAAACCGTGCCCCACAGACCTGGAACGCTAGTAGCTCCAAACCAGTGGACAAAGGAAAGTCTATAGACATCGATTCACGCTACAAAGGCAAAGCCCCCGAAACAGCTAAGACCTCACGTGCGAAGCAAGGTAAGTTCCCTAGTTCCCCTAGAACTCGTGAAATCATATGATTTAAGTGCCAGGGGAGAGGTCACATGGCTAAAGAGTGCCCAAACCAGCGTGTAATGGTGTTGCTACCCGGTGGAGACTATGAGTCTCAAGATGAGCTCAATCATGAGCCAGATGATCTCGGAGAAGAGGTAGAGTACCCTGACACGGGAGATCTCTTGGTGACTCGACGAGTGCTCAGTGGCCTTGTCAACCCTGAGGAGAAGCTCCAAAGTGAAAATTTGTTTCACACTCGTTGCACCATCCGAGACAAGGTATGTAACTTAGTCATTGATGGAGGATCTTGTGCTAATGTTGCTAGCAAGTTTATGGTGGACAGGTTGGGACTAGAAATCATTAAACACCCTCGACCATAGAAGCTACAATGGCTCAATGACACGACCGAGCTGAAAGTTACCGAGCAAGTCACCGTTCCCTTCAGTGTAGGCAAATATCGAGATCAAGTCTTTTGTGATGTAGTGCCGATGCAGGCTGGACATCTTTTGCTAGGGAGACCTTGGCTTTATGACCGCGCCACCTTGCACAATGGACGTACCAACTTCTATTCATTCACTCACAAAGACCACAAGTATAACTTGGCCCCACTTACTCCTTCCAAGGTACATGAATTACAAGCTAGAATGAGCAAGGAGCACCAGGTAAGTAAAACTAACTTATATCTCACGTCTGGTGCCATTTCAAAAACTTTAAGTGCCAAGGGCACCGTGTTACTAATGGTCTACAAAGAATGCTTGAGCACAGGAAATAGGGAGTTAGATATACCCCCGAAGATTAAAGCTCTCATTGAACAATTCAAGGACGTTTTCCCTGATGAGATACCACCCGGCTTACCTCCCATTCGGGGAATTGAGCATCAAATAGAGCTTATTCCAGGTGCAGCATTGTCCAACATGCCAGCCTACATAATGAATCCCGAGGAGAGCAAAGAACTTAAGAGGCAAGTAAGAGATCTGATGGACAAGGGCTATGTGCGAGAGAGCCTCAGCCCATGTGCGGTCCCTGTGTTTTTAGTACCTAAGAAAGATGGTACTTGGAGGATGTGCGTCGACTGTAGGGCTGTTAACAACATTACAATCAAGTATAGACACCCTATACCTCGTCTTGACGACATGCTTGACGAGCTAAGTGGTGCAACTATCTTCTCAAAGGTGGATCTCAAGAGTGGATACCACCAGGTGCGAATGCGTGAAGGAGATGAGTGGAAAACCTCATTCAAGACTAAACAAGGTCTTTATGAATGGCTGGTAATGCCATTTGGACTGACAAACGCCCCCAACACCTTCATGCGCCTAATGAACCAGGTTCTAAGGTCTTTTATTGGTAAATTTGTTGTTGTGTACTTTGATGATATTCTTATTTACAGAAAGAACTTACCTGATCATCTCATGCATTTAGAATTAGTTCTTAAAACGCTTCGAAAGGAAGAGCTCTATGACAACCTTAAGAAGTGCTCATTTTGTACTAATCAGCTTATGTTTTTAGGCTTTGTTGTTAGTGAACAGGGTTTACAAGTGGATTAAGAAAAGATCAAGGCTACAAGAGTGGCCGACCCCTTCTACTATCAGCCAAGTTCGGAGTTTTCATGGCCTGGCAAGCTTCTACCGCCGGTTTGTGCGAGATTTCAGTATAATAGCCGCCCCACTCACAGCTGTTTTCAAGAAGAACACGCCATTCACTTGGGGAGCTGCGCAAGAAAGAGCTTTTAACTCTCTTAAAACTCGTTTAACTCAAGCACCTGTCTTAGCTTTACCTGATTTTGATGTAACGTTTGAAGTTGAATGTGATGCTTCAGGATTAGGAATTGGAGTCGTGTTGCATTAGAGGCAGAGGCCAGTGGCATATTTCAGTGAGAAGCTAAGTGGAGCCACCTTAAATTACCCCACATATGATAAGGAGCTGTACGCACTTGTGAGAGCGTTGGAGACTTGGCAACATTACCTCCTCTGCAAAGAGTTTGTGATACACACGGACCATGAAACCCTCAAGCACCTGAGAGGACAAACAACTCTAAAGAGAAGACACGCCAAGTGGCTGGAGTTCATTTAGACTTTCTCTTATGTCATTAAGTACAAAAAGGGAACAGACAATGTGGTGGCAGATGCATTGTCTCGGCGACATGCATTGATCTCAACAATGGAGGCCAAGGTCTTGGGATTCGAACACATCAAGGGGTTATACGAAGAGGATCCTGACTTCTCTGAGAGCTACAAGTCAAGTGGAAAAGGAGCTTTTGGAGCCTATTACCTGCATGATGGTTTTTTATTTAAAGACAAGAGGCTGTGCATTCCACAAGGGTCTATACGAGACTTACTAATAAGAGAAGCTCATGGTGGTGGCCTAATGGGACATTTCGGCATGAACAAGACTCTAGCCATTCTGGTGGACCATTTCTTCTGGCCACATATGAAGAAAGATGTAGAAAAAATCTGTTCAAAATGCATCACTTGCCGCAAGGCTAAATCCAGGTCACATCCTCATGGCTTCCACATTCCTTTACCTATCCCTAATGCCCCATGGGTGGAAATTTCCATGGATTTTGTACTAGGTTTACTCAAGATCAGGCACAAGGATTCTATATTTGTAGTGGTGGACCGATTCTCTAAGATGGCACACTTCATACCTTGTGCCAGAGTGAATGATGCTTCGCAGACAGCTGAGCTATTCTTTAAAGAAGTGGTGCGTCTACACGGGGTCCCTAGGACAATTGTGTCTGATCGAGACACCAAATTCTTGAGTCACTTCTTGAAGACACTTTGGAGGAAACTAGGCACCAAGCTGCTCTTCTCCACCACATGTCATCTCCAGACCGATGGACAGACCGAAGTGGTGAACCGCACACTCTCAACCTTACTCAGAGCCACCATCGGTAACAATTTGAAAAATTGGTTAGAGTGTCTTCCCTTTGTTGAATTTGCTTATAACCGAGCCACACACTCTGCTACTAAACTGTCCCCTTTTGAAGTTATATGTGGGTTCAATCCATTAACCCCTTTAGATCTCTCACCATTACCTCAAGTGGAGCAAGTTAATTTAGATGGCTTGAAAAAGGGAGAGTTCATCAAGAAACTTCATCAAAAGGCCAAGGATAACATAGAGAAGAAGACTGAAGGGTACAAGAGGAGAGCTGACAATGGTCGCAAAGTGTTAGTCTTTGAACACGGAGAGTGGGTTTGGCTTCATATGCGGCCTGAACGATTCCCACACAAGAGGAGCTCTAAGCTAGCACCGAGGGGAGATGGCCCATTCCGTGTCTTGGAGAGGATAAATGACAATGCCTACAAGCTTGAGCTACCAGGTGAGTTTAACATTTCCCATAGTTTCAATGTAGCTGACTTGTCTCCTTTTGATGCAGGTGAAATAGTTTTGAGGGCAAAACCTCTTGAAGAGGGAGAGAATGATGAGGTCATCGAGCACTCTAATGAGGGTCCCAGTATCCCAACACTCCAACCAGATCCCATGAATCGATCTAGAACCAGGAGCCTGCGTGAAAAGATCAACTTAGCCGTATCTAGTTTTCATACAAGCACCCGAGGAGGACACGGCCCAAACTCAACCGAACCAGCCCCGGCCTTACGAGAAAACAGGTATGAAATCTCTCTTGACAGGACAAGGAGTCGAGACCATCACAAAGCCTGAGGATACCATCACCCAAGAGTCCAAGACAAGCAACACCAACCACGTAGCCGATAGCGATCAACTGGAGCTTGCACAAGAGACGCTAGCGGAGGAAGAGGCTGCCAAGGGAAGGATTCATGAACTTGAAACAAGCATCATCAACACTACCAAGGCCGCAGAAGACCACCTGAAGATCGCCCCAACACACGTCAAGAGCAGCTCACTTCTCCCATGGCCTCTTTTGCGTGCACAACAGGTAAACTTTGCTTGAGAGAGTTGCTTACCTTTGTGTGTGTGAGATTCCACTCAAAGGTTATCAGAGAGCCCTCCATCCTTTTTGTGGTGCCAACGATCCACCTCACTTCCCCTGAACCGATCCAACAAGAGAGAGCGAAGGCCAGCTTGTTAGATCTCCATCGATTCATTGTGAGACTCTATGCCGAGGCATACATCACCTGCCTTGAACCAAACCTTCCTTGAAGCCTGAAACACTATAGTGAGAGATGTGAGGCCTTTTTCTGAATAAACTTGACAGAAAGTGTTGGGTTTAGGACGACAAGAGTAGAGTCTCATGTAGATCTAGGTCTGCATCATGAGTCTAGAGTAGGCTAGGAAGAGATCTTGGGAAACAATGAGTGAAAAAAGAGAGAGTTTGAGATGAGAACCAGGGGATGGAAAAGAAAAGAAAGCGGTTTGGGGTCTGCTGTTTAAAGAAAGAAAAGGTCTTGTGTTTTGAAAAGAAAAGTCTAGCCTCTAAGTAAAAAGAAAAGAAAAAAAGCCAAAAGGCTCAAGTGTTTGAAAAGAAAAGAAAAGAGGCTAGGCAGTGCTATGTGAGAAAGAGCCAAGTGAAAGGTTCAGACCCCAAAGCCTGAGTTTAAAGATGAAAAGATGAGTCCCCTGGTGAGAAAAAGAGTGAGAGTGAAGTGAGGAGTGGGTTGATGAGGCAATGAATGCCTTGAGAGAGGAGTAGCTAGGATGTGATCTTCATGAGAGTAGAGTTAAGGTGAAAGACCAACTTGGGGCATTGGGTAGATGGGATTCTACTCTTATATGCACCAGTTGCCTTTTACCCTTGCATTCTGTTAAAGTTTATTCCTTCTTGAGTGATCCCTTGAGCTGCATTGAAACCATAAGCATTGAATGAGATCATATTTGTCTCATAACCCTGTCCCAAGACCAGTGAGTTCACATGATTTGCATAAGCATGATTCACATGAGCTTTAATGAATGTCAAAAGGTTCAAACTATGGCTGTTTGTGAAAACTTAAGCTTGAGATTGATTCATTTTATGATGGGTATGGCTAAAGTTTTGTGAGTAATCTTGTTTGCACTGCATCTTAGAATTAACAACTAGGACACTGAGCCTTGAATTATTTTAGTGATACAATCTGTCATTAAAGAATATGAACTCCCAATGCATCCAACCTCTTTCTCTCATTTGTTTTTTTTTTTGCTTGAGGACAAGCAAATGACAAGTGTGGGGGAGTTGATATGTTCATAATTTGCATCATTTAGGTTGTATATATCATTCCAAATCATGTCTTATTTCATGCATTTTAGGTCTTTAGGTGTTGTTTAAGGACTTAGGGGTTTGCATTAGGTCCAAGTGAGTCTTGCATGTTTTGGAGTGTTTACAGGTGATTTGGAAGCAGTTTGGACCTAAAAAGATGAAGCCAGGAGGAGAAATGGTGAATAGGGGTTTAAAAATGGTGAAATCAGCCTTTTGGAGATTCTCGGTGCTAGCCTGTACCGCGGGAAGCTTTTTCTCGGCTATTTTCATGTATCGCGAGTGGATTTCTCGGCCAAAACGCGTACCGGCTGTTCAAGTTTCTCGGCCAAAATTCTCGGGTGCAGATACATCTCCAAAATCGCGTTACCGGAAGGTCTTGCTGGGTGATTCAGCCTCCAGGGTCTGCAGAAAAGATAAATATAATGGAGTCAAGATCTCAGAACAGTTGGAATCGACGAGTTTGGAGCACCGAGCTGAAAGATACGGCCATCGGAAGACAGGCCTCTCTCGCATCCGTTCCGGAGCAATCCCATACGTCTAGAAAGATCGCCTGTCCGGGGAGTCTTAACGTCCGATTCAGATTACAGGGTCTTCAGAAATTTTGGAGATGATCAGGTTACGGATCCTGAACAGGTGGAATCATTATATTTTGAGTCGTGAGAAGAGAGTTAAGCTCACCGGAATACACACCTGTCTCGGTACAGCTTCAAGACCGAGCCAATGAGTCACAAATATTTCGTGGGACGATGCCTTTCCAGTCTGATTCAGTTGCCGAAGTCTTTATCAGGATTCTAGATCTTTGAGTTCTTTTTCCAGAACATCTGAGTTCATCCAGTTCGGTGCTATGTGCTGAAAGATATTGTCTCCGGAGTGAACACTGGTCCAAGAGCTTCCTTTTGATCGTTTCAATGTACTACAGAGATGAGCCGTCCAGGGAACCTTCCACTTCCCAAGAACTGAAGGCTTCTTCACCAAAGTTCAAGATATTTGAGTGCTCTTTCTACTGCAGCTAGAATCAAGCCATTTGGATCTATATCCTGGCAATTACGGTCCCCCGAAGGGGAAGTGGTCTGAGGAGATTTGAAGCCTGCGAGATGGTTTTGCGACTTGGATAACTCGCAGCGCTTAAAGGATAATTTCTGGGAATTGAGCTGCGTGTGGAGATGTGCGGGTAAGGTAACCCTGGATGAGGTCATGGGCTCCCGAGCAGGAAAAATGCTAAGTCCACAAATGTGCGACTTGAGCATGCGAGTTGGCCGAGTAGTGAACTGAGCCGCAGGAACACTCGCTGTTTACACCGAGTTGGGCATGCGACTTGGGATGAAGTAGACCAACTCGCACACATACTTGAAGTCCTATGCTACATGGTTGTGCGAGTTAGGGAGCAAAGGGAACTGAACCGCATGAAGAGTTGCGGTTTATACCGAGAGAGGAATGCGGCCTGGCTTACATGGTTTTATCTCGCTGAAGCTTTTTTCTAGACCTGTGCGAGTTGGGCATGCGAATTGGGACTAAAGGAGGACCAACTCACACACATATTCTCCCCAGATTTCGTCTTGGTCATGCGAGTTGAAGAGAAGAAAGACCAAATCGCATGAAGACTCGCGGTTCATACCTAGATGGGCATGCGGCTGAGGCTGAAGGACTTAAAGGCTCACAAGACTGTTTCTATGGCTGTGCGACTTGGGCATGAGATTAGTATGATTAGTGAGTAGTCATCTTAATGAGGTTCTAGATGTGTAGGTTAGGGTGCTAAAGTGTTAGATTAGGAGTGCTTAGGGCTATATTCATTGATTCATCTCTCTAAACAGCTGTTCTCTAGGCTAGATCCTTGCATATCACTTGAGATCTAGATTCTGGGAATTTCATGCACCAAAAGTGTTTGATGAAATTCCTGAAAGAGCTGTATTAGAGGTTTAAGCATTTGCTGCATGATGATGTATTGTTATTTGCTTGGATGATCTTTTAGAACTGTTTATTAATGCTCACTGATTCATATTTCACAAATGATGATTTGGTTTGAAAATAAATTAGTGTAGAGGTTAATACCTTCATGAGAAGATTAATGTTGATTAGAGTTCTTAATCATTTGAATCATGTCTCATCATTGTCATTAGTATTTCTAGTTTAGCACCAAAGCACCCTAGCCAACTATCATGTCTAGAATCTCATGCTTCCATCATCTCATATTCATATCACTTGTCATTTGCTTAGTTCTTGTTTGATCATTTCTTTAGTCTTTAATATTGTTTTAAGTTCTTAGTTGTCATTAATCAATCAAAACCTCACCTATTCACTTGAATTGAGAAACTGATCATATAGCTTAGTGTCTATCACCACATTCTTGGATTGACAACCTCTTTTGTGCTACTTTGACAAGGGGATTGATAGCCCTAAGACCCAAAAAGTCTTTTCTATCATGGGTTTTCAAGGAAATTCTCTCCGGGGGATGAACGATTCAAAACATTTCTAAAGAGTAATTTAATAAGATCCTAACTAAAACTTATAGAACTCGAATCACGAATGTATGAATACAGCACTGTCGTGATCATAACCAACTATCTCTCTCAACCATGACCAGTAGGTTTCCACTCTGGCCCTGGAAAAGAAAAGATGCAGTAAGCTTAAAGATCGCAATTTTCAGTCACTTCTTCTTGTCCAATGCTTTTGCATAATCATTTCTCATTTGTTGTGAATAGATGTTCCCCCAGACTTAGATCTTTTCCTGGAATCAGAAAAATGATCTCTGATGTGTCGTGTGGTGAGGGTGTCAAGTTTTACCCTAAATGAAATTAATAGCCTCAAGTGCACAGCTGATCGATTGTAGTACTTAGGGAACGAATCCACAGGGAAGGAGAATCTTTCCTGCAAAAGCCTTCGAAAGAGATATAAAGTAAGGAAGTCTAGAACCAGGCGATGTTTGTCAGGGTTTTGGTGTGCTTTAAAACGTAAAAACTAATCTTAATGAGAAAATACGAGAATTGAAATGACCTAATAACTAAACTTAAAGAAATCGACTAAAAACGAGAAAAACAACTAAGCCTAATTGCTTAAATAAAAATCAATTAAGAGAATGAAAATGATGAACTAAAGCTTGAAATAAAATCTGTGAAAATCAATAGAAAAGAGGCGCTGGGTTTCAGGGAAGTTTTCTCCGGGGTATGAACGATTCAAAACATTGCTAAAGAGTAAATTTAATAAGATCCTAGCTAAAACTTTTTGAACTCGAGTCACGGACAAGCTTCAGATTTTAAATTTATAACCGATAAATGTCTGCAAGTGCACAAATGTGCGATGTAGTACATGGGGTATCGATCCATAGAGACTTAGTTGTTTCAGTACGAATTCGAGCTAATGCTTAAATCAGACTAGAACGAAACAGGTTTTGGTTTTGGTTTTGGGTTTTGGTTGTCACTAAATCTCAACTAAGAAAGCAAAGCAAATAAAAGCAATCGAAAAACAAAAAAACAGGTAATAGCTAGTAAAAATCGAAGGCGAATGAAAGCAAGGAAAAATCAAATGAAAAGCAAAGGTTGTAAACAATGATAAACAAAGGCTGGGCTCAAGGATATCGCAGAGATTCATGGACAACTATATCGAATTTAAGCAAATGATAAAGGCAATCAACTACATATGTTATAGAACTCGAGGTACGGAAGTATGAATAGCCTACTTTCGCAGCAGTAAACAACTATCTCTCGCAACCCTGATCAGTAGGTTTCCACTCTAATCCTAGAAGGGAGAATATGCTATAATTGAACAAGACTCATCAACATTCACAACTCATCTATAGGTAGGTTTCCACTCCTATAGAATCATTGCTCGTTTCACCCTAGTTCAGACAATCAATGAAAGCTTTCGCAACATATCATATCAAATCGGCTTCTAAGTGGCCAGCAGAGAATCACACAGTAAAATCAAAGGCAAACAAAGAACATCTAGAAGATTATAAAGTCTAAATCTATCGATTCATAGATAAGACACACGAAAGTCCCTTTGAAAAATCCTTTTAAATCAAACTGGGAAACTACTCAAACATATTGTAACAAAGCATCATAGAGTATTGAAAGTTACAGGAAATTAAAGAAAACAAGGAAGAAAAACGAAGAACAGAGTCGCAGATGGAGGCGCGATGATGCTCTCCTCGACGGCTCCTCTTCGAAGACGGCGGCCTCCTTGGGTGTGTGAGGCACGAAAATATCTATCTCTCTCTCTCTCTCTAAGTTTGTCTCTCCTTTTGTCTCTCTCTCTTTAGAATGACCTAAATGGGGTATTCATAGCTTCTGAAGTCGTCCTAGACACTTAGGGCTTCAAAAATAACGAAAGGAATTGATCTAGGCTTTAATTAGGTTGTCTGGGAAGTGAACGACCACTGGCCGCGGTCGCGGTGCTTCTACCCGCGGGGAAATGAGGCTTGACCGCGGTCCCAGCTTGTGTCGTCTTCCGAGACTGCATTTTCTATTTTTATTGCATCGGGTGTATCTGAAGATCTAACCGTTGGATTGCTTCCAAACCAGATGCATTAGAAATCTGGTTGTATCCTCTATGTTGTCACAAATTTTGGGAGTGATCAGACAGTGAGAAGGCCTTCATCACTTGTCATACTTCTGACAGTCTGCATTTATCCTAAATTGCTCATTTGTTCCAAATCGTATATCTTTTGCCCAAATTTCCTGAAAAGTCTTTTGAAACTCTAAAACATTGAAAAAAACTTTAAAAACCATTGAAAACAGAGTTAAAACACCTGCATAAGACATTCTTATGATCCATAAAAGTGGTCAAAATTCGGTGTTATCATGGATCGACATCCTAAATCTTACAACGTACATCTCTGCACTTGCAGACACTAGGTTTTATAAATTTAAAAATTTTTGAGGACCAATGGGCTTGTTAAAAACAAACCCTAGGCCCGCAAGCCCATCAAATTTTTAGCGCCGTTACCAAGAAGGTTTTTAGTCTCTGGAGGTCTAAACCTAGGAGGTTGAAGCTGCAAACGACTATATATATGTCGAGTTTCTGCCAAAACAACATAGGAAGTAAACCAAACTCATAAACACTCTAACTTTTTATTTTCTGCTTATTCTTTCTTCTGTTTGCCCTAGTTTCAGACTCCTTGAAGCATGGATTATCCGAGAAGAAACCCTAATCCCGAGCGAAGGTTTTGCAACCTGTGTGAAGCTCACTGTGCATGTGAATCACCATCCAGGCGTGTTTCTGATCATCATGTTCAGAACCTTAATCCGAACCACTACCATGGAGACTGGCGAACTCCACACTGCCGAGATGAGCCCTATTCGCCACACTTGGTGAACCGTCGACCACTCATCCTTTACCTCATCAGATTCTGCACCAGAACACTGAATCTGATCGATTTAGGCTCCAACTGAATCGATTAGGAGCTATGTTGAATCAACACCTTGACTTCCAAGTTGTTACGGAAGCTACCCTGTACAAGAGGATCAATGATCTCACCCACCATGTGAAATCGCTGGAAGATCTGCACTCTAAGGATATTTCTGCCCTAAAAAGGAAGATAGAAGCTTTTGAGGAAGAGCAGTCAAGACAAAAGTATGATATCCTTCAAGGATCCATTGATGCCAAGGCTGACAAGCTAGAGATCAAGGAGGCCAATGAAATTGCTTCATGGTATAGAGGAAGAACAGATGGTGAAGTTCAAGAGATTGAATTTCGCCTAAGCAAGCTCGAGCACAAGAGCAGGGAAACCAGTTCTGACATAAAGTATCTCTCTAAATGCCAAGGAGACACAAACCTTGTGGTGAGGAAGATATTTGAGAATCATAAGAAGGATTCTCTTGATCATGGTCAGCAAAAAGAAAGAGGATCAACCAATTCTGATGTAGGAGATCCTATAATGGACACCCAGAACAGCCCTGAAGACACTGTAGGAGAACGAGAGAGAGGAGTAGCTGAGCAACCTTTGGAGGTTGCCACCGCGGCCGCAAGGATTTCACCCGCGGCCAGAGCCATCTCCACCGCGGGTGGGATGTCTCCACCCGCGGGTGACCTCCATCTTTCCTTGAGCTTACATCATCAAGACTCTGTGGATCCAGAAGAGCATGAATCTCACATCCCATGCATGATAATTACAGAAAGTGAATAAGATGTCATAGATGTGGAGGATGAATCACCTAAGAAGATTGAAATGCCATACATAGATTCGATCATCAGTTTAGATGCGGCTAAGTTCTATTGCGATACTTATTCTGAATTTGAAGCACCAGATCATCCACCGGAAAGACAAATTCAAACTCTGCACAAAGTTCAAGACAAATGTCAATTTCTTATCTCTTGTGACATTAAAGGTGAAAGATTCTTCAATATTCTTTGTGATTCTAAAGCTTGCATTAACATGATGTCCAAAGCTACTGCTTTGAGACTTGGCATTAAGCACATTTCAAGTACCAGGACAAAGATTAGCTTAGCAGATGATTCAAGTGCAATACCAAGAGGGATAGTCCGAGATATTCCACTAAGGATTGAAGATTGCATAGCACTTGTCGATCTATACATAGTGAAGACCAACGATGACTCATATCCAGTTATCCTTGGATGGCCTTTCTTAGCAACTGCTGGAGCCATCATGGATTGGCCCAACCGGAGAGTTTCTTTTGCAAATATAGACAAGGACATCTTCTATGAAGCTACACCACTGAAGAGCAAAGGAGGAAATCATAAAGTCCAGACATTTGAACCAAAAGAACTCTGGACTGATGAAGAACCTGCAAGATAGAACATGAGGACTTAAAAAAGGATTTGTCTTAGGAAAAGATCTTATTTGAACTAAGACTTTTCTTTGTAAATTCTAGCTAAGGACTATTAACCAAAGCGCTTGATGGGAGGCAACCCATTTAGGTACTTATTTGTTTTTGTTTAACTTTCTTTTTCCATTAAAGTTTTGTTTTTCTTATCTTAGACAGGCCTTAGTATGCATTTAAAAAAAAAAAGAAGAAAAAGAGCTGACCGCGGCCGACCTTCAGCCGCGGCCAGCAAGCGTTTCACTACGGCCACGAAGACTTGGCCTGCGGCCAGCAGGTGTCCTACCGCGGCCGCAACATCCCGACCCGCGGCCAGCACCAATTCGGCATTTGATCAATCCCCATTTGATCAAGCACCACTCCGCATCATCCACCATCCACCATTCAACATCCTACCACCTCCACAACCACCTCACAATCCATCATCAACACCAGGTAAGTTTTCTCTTCTTTAATCTTTTTAAATTCTTCACATACTATATTTCTCATCCTTGGCTGATTTATTTCACAGTGGGGGCAATGTGATTTAAGTATGGGGGAGGATTTCATCCCTTTCTAACCACCTTTTCTTGCATGAGCTTCTGCATGCTGCATTTTTCTTTAAAAATTTTCAATTTTTTTTGGTTTTTCTTAAAAATTTTCAAAAGTCTTTTGAGTATCAAAAAGTGTTTTCAAAAGTCAAATACATTTTGAGAGAATAATGACAAAATCAATGATGATAACCAACCTGTCTTCTTCTACACCAATCATTCATAAAAAGCTCTTTCAAGGTTTAGTACTACACTAGGCGGTAGCGAAAGTACTTACACTACGAAATCCCACCAGAGGACTTCTATTCATGGAGATATTTTCTGACAGGATATACTAGCTCATTTTACTTGGACTTCATCTTGACATCTAATTTTCTCATCAATGGTTTTAAGAAGGCATCATGATATACATCTAGGACATCTTTACCTTATTGTTACCACTCTTTGTTGTTCTAGATGACCAGTTCATCTTTAGCTGGTACCTCACCCTTAATCCAAACCATCATTTCAAACCTCATGCACTCTCTCCTAAGTTTATGTTGACAGATATGTGCAAAAACGCCAGAGAGGGAGGAACAACATAGTTTTCAGTCACTCAAGAGAAGGACTGGATGAAACCGGGAAGGGAGTATACCATGCAATCTCAGCAAGCCTCATGATGTCTCAAAAAGCTCATTCTTAAAGGTAATTTTCGTGCTCCCTAAGACTCTAAGTCAAAAGGCGGTTTCCCCTTTCCAAAAAAAAAAGAAAGGAAAAGAAACAAGAGCCTAAAGAGTCTTAGAAGCCGTAATCATTTGAGCCAAGGCAATAGGTATTCACTTAAGGAGTTATGGATTCACAACCTGGACAAAAATCCAAGTCTGGGGGAGTTATAAGGAAAACCTGAAGAAAGGAGATCAGAATCTTGAAGCAAGGAGAATGTGACTGAAAACTGTGGGGGCATTGACAATTCCATCATCTCTTGCTGTTTTGCATAATTTTTTGTCTCTCTAGAAAAAGGTAACCCTAAACACATTAAGCCTTACCATTAAAAGCCTTTTTGATGCCTAACCTTGAGTGTCTTGTTTAATATCCTTTTGATGAGAATCACTGAAACCTCTAATGAATGTTAAGAGCTAGTTGACAGGAAGTTAGTTCTAAGTGTGTGGATTTTTGCATGACGGATTAATGGACTAGTTATGTTTGTATTTTGGTGAGAATTTTCTAGACCTGATCTGATTGATGCATTGTCCATAATTAAGGTCTAGAAGTATGATTGCTGATATTTTTGAGTTCCCTCTCATTTCTGTTGAATGATATTTTTTCCAGATTGGATCTTGTTTTGTTTGAGGACAAATAAAGTCTTAAGTCTGGGGGAGTTGATAACACCGTATTTGTATCTATTTTTACCATTGATTTCAAATGCCTTTTCAAAGGTTTTAATCAGTTTTAGGAACTCTTATTATGATTTCCATGTATTTGTAGTTTCAATGCTCTTTTCAGGAAACTTAGAGAAAATGATGACAAAATGGAAGAAATCTACTTTTTCAGCTCAAAGTCAGACCATCAGAAGTTAAGCCTCAAATGAAGATTTTCTCACTGTCTGATCCAGCTCAAATTTGGAGATAATCAAGAGGAGACAACCAGCTTTCCATAACACTTTACATCACTACGATCCAACGGTGAAATTAAAAGATACATGGAGAACACGTTGACCCAATTAACCGGCCCTGGAAGACTCTCATCCGCGGGAAAACAGCATTTCACTTGTCCTGGAAGACTTTCACCCCGGTGGACCTAATGACGAGCCACAACGCCCAACATCAAAGCCCACTTCGCCATTCCTATTCAGAGAAGCTCTAAATGAGACCTGGAAGACCTTAGGACATATAAATACATTTCTTAGCAGTCCTAAACGGGTGTGTGCTCCTGTAATGAGATTTTGAGCCACCAAACTTTGTTTTTATAGGGTTAGGCGATGGAGATGGGGATTCTTCCCCTGATCCATTGTTCTTTCTCCTTTATATCTAATTAACTTTTGTGTTTCATCTTTTGCATTCTTTTCATGTCTTTTATCATTCATTGCATCATGTAGATTTGTCCCAGAGAGTCAAGTGGTTTGAAGAGTTTTCGATAGGCATACATATCGATTAGGATTTCTAAGTTTCTAAACCATATTCTGGAGCTCATCTCTTCTAAGTTGTTCATATTGCATGAGAGTATATTCATGACCTATTCTCTGAGCCTAAGATCGATCAGAGCCACGAGAGTGCTGTATTAAATCATCCATACCTAGCTTCAGAAGAACATAGTCGCTATAGGATTCGGGAGCTACCTATAGAGAAGATGTGAGTAGACGAATTCAATGTCAAATGCATGATCTTATTTCTGGCATGAGAGCGAGAGTTAATTGTCATATCTGAGTGATTATTTGATTAAGATGGAGAGAGTTGGTTAATCATACATATGTCTATTCTAGTTCCATGCAGATCCCAGAAACAGATGAAGATAAATCGTCTGGAAGCTAATTGGAAATGCCACCAAACATCGATTAGAGTAAACCGGAGAAGTCTAAATCGCCACCTATGAGTTTAGAGTCTATAGTTTGAGTCGATATGCTTGAAATATTCTTTTAACAATTCGTATGCATTGCATCTTATTTCATTTGAATATTAGATTAGGTTTCGTTTAGAATTCTTAACCAAAAACCCCAAAAATCCTATGAGTTTATGACTTTGCTTACTTCCCAGTTTGTTGTTTCTCGCAGATTAGATACCATCCCTGTGGATCGACATCTTAAGTCCTACAACGTACATCTGTGCACTTGCAGACACTAGGGTTTTATTAATTTAAAACTTTTTGAGGACCAACAGGCTTGTTAAAAATAAATCCTAGGCCCGCAAGCCCATCAGTTTCAAATTACTTCAACCAATAGTTCAGAAAATATTAAAGACTAGAGAATACATATAATTGGGACACAACCAAAATGTTTAGTTTTGGTTAATCTTTAGTCATGCATGCATGGTGGTTCATATCGAAAAACATGGTTGATGAAGATAATAAGGTAGTCGACCTGGGTAGGATATGTAGTCCACCCATCAAAATTCTATCGATTGTCGTAAACATTTCTTCAACAAAGTTTTTTTTTTCTTTGACAAAAAATATTTGGACTCAAATTTATCATTCAGTGGCTACTCCAGTGGCGGAGCTACTTGACGGCGAGGGGATCAGTTGACCCGGTAAAATTTATATATATATATATATATATATATATATTGTAGATATGCATTTTTTTATATTTCATGAGTTATCTGAACTCAAGCGTGTATATTGACCCTCATAAATTTAATATTTATGTGATTATATTAATATTGACCCCCATAAAAAATTATTCTAGCTCCGCCACTGCGCTATTCACTCATTTCCTTAGATTTCTAAATAATTAAAAGTCCAATAATATTTTTTAAATTATTTTATAATTATTTTAAATATATGTTGGAATTTAAAGGAAAAAATATTATAAGAAAGATAATTGTAGGTTTTTTTTAATTTTGTGTTAAAGTTCTTAATTTTTTTTAGGAATGATCAATTATTTTTATTCATTTTTTGAGGTTTATAAATGTTAAATTATAAAACTGTATATACGTGGAACTTAATAAAGTAATTATATAAATTTAATGATTAAAAACAAAATTATTACATAAATTGATTGTCGAGACCGAGAGTTGTGATAACCCAACAATGGTCTGGAATTTATACATATTTTTTAATGCTCTGAATACACACAACTATCTCTTTGTAAAATATCAAAGTAAAAAACAGCATGCTCTGTTTTTAATGTTTATTTGAATAATGAGTTGTGTATAGTAGTAACTAAAAAATGAAACAGTTAGTGGTATGGATGGTGAAAAAATAGAGTAACTAAGAAGAATTATCAGGGAAAAGAAAAGTTATTGTATAAAAGAAATAGCTTATACACAATATTTTTTTATTTGTATTTCATTTCTATGTTCACTATTTCCTTGTATCTATCCCTCATGAGGGTTACATTGTTTGCAAAGTCGTAATGTTAAAAAAAATCTATTGGTTTCAAGATGGAAAAAAAAAGATTTCTCTCAAATATTGTTACCAGTAAAACTAAAAATGGAAACATAATTTAACGATGATTTCTGATTTAGTTGTTGTTGGTATTTTCATAAAAATGATGAAGAAAAAAAGACAGTTATCCAAGCTTTTACGATTAACACAAACCTAAACAGTTTTCTTAATTGTAGGAAAACTAAATGTTTCAAAACTATACAAAATGATTAAATGAGTTTATGAAAAAAAAAAAAAACCAATCACTATTATAAAATCTTGACCCATTCAAGAACATACAGATATTACACTTGGTAAACATATTAAGAGCAAGTCACATAGATTTTATAATATATTTCAAATTTAAATTTCTTATCCCATTGTATATCAAAGGAAAAGCATTATTACACAGAAATCAAATTAAGATGAAGTTTGTTTTTAAAATTTATAAAGCATATTATAAAAAAGAGACAAATTATTTTTAATACTTGCAACCAAGAGTAAGTTCAAGGGACAAAATCTCATCATTGTTGCTATCATCATTGTTTTTATCCTCCTTTCCAGTTTCATTAGGTCCAATCTGCCATAAACAATCGTATACATTGTTAGTAAATGAGATTAATATATAATATAATATCTTTAATAACATAATAAATTTAAAAAGAGAGAATGCTTACTCTTGAAGATTGAAGGAGAGGCTTGCATACTTCATTTGTCCTACTACTCCATTCATCAATTTCAATTATCCTTTTTTGCATTTCCTCTTCTTGCCTACAATAATTTTTTAAAACTATATTATCCTATTCAAAACCAAAACAGCTATATTTTAAAATATATTATGTTTGTAAATTAATATTAAATAAACATCATACAAACATTTTTTGGTTAATAACTTCTTCAAAACGTTCATATTGACGAATGTGTTGTAGAGTTTGCCTCAAAATCATTTCCCTGATGAATATATCCTTTTGATTTGCCTGCCTTTCTTGTGCTGTAGGACACGTGTGTGCGCAACATAATTTTAATGTACATAACCATTTAATATTTACATATTAATGCTTTTTTAAATTTCAACATATATGGTTCGAGCACATATATGATTTTCTTCTTTCTGGTAAATGGAGTACATATATAATTTTTCTTTATTGCTGTTAAATGGAGCATTTATAAAAAATGATTTTTTGCATAATTATAAAGCTTTTAAAGGAAAGTGTATATGATATTAATATACCGATTTTGTACTCTTTCTTCTTCTTGTTCCTATACATCTGTTAAAGACAAAGAGATAAAAAGTTGGTTCAATATGCAAGCCAAAAATAATATAAAAATATGATAATCTACATATACACATATACTTATAGTGATATCAATACATAAAAATTGAATCATGTACAGATATATAGAAAGACCTGAAGATGACTCTTCACATGTGATAGAGTGAGTTTTCTCATATTCATTAACTCCAAAATTTTCTTTGGAGTTGCTACTGCAATCATAAGATAATTAATACAAATTTTAATTGAATTTAAATTGAAATATGTAAAAACAATGTTTTGACTCTAACTCTAGATCTATGAATGTTATTTGATGTTATTTTGTTCCTATGTAAAATATGTTTCTTGTGCTTATACTTCCAATCCTGATATTTAGTTAAAATATGATATTTTCAAACAAAACCAAAATAGAGAAATTATAGAGAATGTTATAATCGGAAAATGAAATGGATGTATATCCGATAATAAACTAAAAAAAGATTGATGATTCTGGTGGTAGTTTGTATTTAAATTTTTCCTGATATATTCAGAAATTGCACATAAAAACAAAAAATCACTTACAATATATTCCACCAAGTTTTTGAACCGCATACACAAAGCGGTCATGACAATCGGCATCCCATCGGAGTCGCTGTGTTTCTGACCTACTATAAGATCTAACCATTGGGATTTTCACCAAAACAATTCGCGACCTTCACAATTTTATGTTTTAGTATAAAAATTACGATAAGGAGTGTACAATTTATAATAGTTGTAAAAAAGATTATGTTGTTAAAAAATAAATTAATTTGGCTAAAAAAGCAATGGAAAGAAAAAATTAAATAATAATAAAAATTTATGCATATTTGTTTTTTACTTAATTTTTTGTTTTCTAAATTAATATTTTTAGTATTTTTTATAATTTAAAAAGATATTTTACATCTATGATTGGGTTACTTTTAAAAACAATAGATATGAATAGTATTATGGGAAAATATCAATTAATTCTACAAAGTTTAGATTTAGTTTTTAAAAGAATTTAACTTAAGAAGTAAGAACTCAAATATCTAAGCTAAATAACCAAAATTAAAAAAAATTAATGTTTTTTAAATATGCCATATTTTATACTAAATATTAAAATAAGAGATTAATTTTAATCATTTAATAAAATAGTCTAAATCTAAACCCTAAAAACGAAGCCCTAATCCAAAAAAGCTATGAAATAATGTTCCTAACTCCAAAACATTAACAAATAAAAAATTTTAAACTCTATGAACTAAATCCTAAACCCAAAAATGGTTTTTTTTTGTTTTTGTTTTTTTATTGTGATATTTATTTTTAAAAATTAAATCTATACATGTGTATAAAGAAACAAGATATTTAAAAAGATATGTACATCTATGATTGGGTTACTTTTAAAAATAATATATATGAATAGTATTATTGGAATATATCAATTAATTCTACCAAGTTTAGATTTAGTTTTTAAAAGAAGTTACCTTAAGAAGTAAGAACTAAAATATCTAAGCTAAATAACCAAATTAAATTTTTTTTTTTTTTTAAATATGCCATATTTAATACTAAATATTAAATAAAGATATTATTTTTAATCAGTTAATAAAATAGTCTAAATATAAACCCTAAATACTAAGCCTTAATCCAAAAAAGCTATGAAATAATGTTCCTAACTCCAAAACATTAACAAATAAAAAAAATACTAAACGCTATGAACTAAATCCTAAACCCAAAAATGGTTTTTTTGTTTTTTTAATGTGATATTTAAAAAAAAAAATATTTACATGTGTATAAAGAAAAAAGATATTTAAAAAGATATTTACATCTATGAGTGGGTTACTTTTAAAAATAATATATATGAATAGTATTATTGGAAAATATCAATTAATTCTACCAAGTTTAGATTTAGTTTTTAAAAGAAGTTACCTATAAGAAGTAAAAACTAAAATATCTAAGCTAAATAACCAAAATTTAAAAAATATTTTTTTTTAAAAAAAAATATGACATATTTTATACTAAATTTTAAAATAAGAGATTACTTTTAATCAATTAATAAAATAGTCTAAATCTAAACCCTAAAAACTAAGCCCTAATCCAAAAAAGCTATGAAATAATGTTCTAACTCCAACAGATGAGAAAATAAAAAATTCTAAACCCTATGAACTAAATCCTAAACCTAAAAATGGTTTTTTTTTTAATGTGATTTTTATTTTTAAAAACTAAATCTTTACATGTGTATAAAGAAACAAATACATTAAAAACTAAAAATACAATGAGTAAAACATAGCTCTAATTAGTTAATTCTCCCTAAACAGCAACGGTTGATTATTCACTCAGGAAGCGAATCACCATTGTGGTTATCCTTGTGCAAATCATTCACTCAATCTCATAGGTAAGAAGATAAGGAAGTTTCTATTTATGATAATCGAGTGTTCTCTCACCAAGTTTGAGACATTGACACTTGGAAAAGCAAGGGGTCGGAGGATTGAGCATGCACATTTCATCGGCTGGATAACTGTAGAAGAATATGAGTGTTTTTCCAACCAGTCGTGATTAACTCCATGTCCACGAAAAACTCCCACAACCTCAGACCATGCAGTAAAAATGTAGGGTCACTATAAAATGATCCCTCGGTTAATTGGGCAAAGATTTCGTTAAATCTCTCTCTTTTTTTTTTTTCAAATTGCATGACATTTTTGTTCTTCAAGTACTCTCGATTAGGTTCCAGGCTTTCCCAATTGACATTTACTTTGGTTATCATTCTTGTAACCAACCTCACATTCCTGGTTTGGGATGTTAATAATTTAATATACATTAAAAAGTGATTGTCAAGTTTCCCTTAAATCTACTACACAGAGAAAGGAAAAACAAAATATAGCTATGAAGTGAGGGTCATTAAAGATTAATAAATACCAATAGTTAAGATACACTCACCACCAGAAGCTGAAGCGAGTATGGAAAAGGGATTGCATAATATTGTAAAAGGTCATACAGAGGCGAACGACATTTCACTAGAAGAAGCAATAATAGAATCAACAAAATTAGTAACCACGATTGAAGACAGAAATCCATATCCAGAAACTGAAAAATTATAAGTACAGGAGAGATGGTGAATGTGTCAGGGATCAAGGGTTGGTTGAGGTAAGAGGCTGGATATGGTGGGTTAGGTGATTTAGGCGCCGCATCAGGGCTAAGAAGCAGAATCGAAATCATTACAATAGAGCTTGGATTTGGTGGGATGGGCAGAGATTGAGAGCTAAAAACAGAACAAATGATGAAGGAAGCACGAGGAGGGACGAATGGGAAAAAGCTCTTGCCGGAGGTTTCAAATTATTTCAACTAACAGTTCATAAGATATGAAAGATTAGGAAATAAATAACATTGTGACACAGCCAAAATATATTTTTGTGTGGTTCAGTTGGTTAATCTTTAATCATGCATAGTGGTTGTGTTGAATGACATCATGCTCGACGAAGATATTAGGTAGTAGACCCGGGAAGAATATGTGGTTCACTAATGCTACTAAGGTTGGAGGTTGCAGATTAAATTTTAAATTTATAAACCTAGTTTTCTGTATGTGCACAGTTTTGCGAAATAATTACTTAGGGTATCAATCTACATGGAAATTGTCTATTCTGCCAAAAACTTCAAATTAGGATTAGTAAAGGAATTAATAGACCAAAGGAGGATTTTTGGTGTCACAGAAAAATAAAAGTAAAATAAAAAGAAAGAAACTTCCTATACCTAATCGATATGGGCTTAAAAAAATAGAAGTTGGGCCGGCAAAGATATCTCAAGAGATGCTTGATTCATGCTAGGGTTCTAAAGTTCATATGATGGTTAGCTTACTCTTGAATGTCCTAATGGATTTTTAAGAATCTTTTGATTAGCCTACTATCGCATGTCCTAACTGATTTCTAAGCATCTGCATGGAACTAGAATAGACACTGATATGGCTAGCCAACTGTCGTCACCCTAACCAACTAATAATTCAAACTCGACCCGTAGATTTCGACTTTGACCGCGAGAGAGATCATGCATTAACTAAACTGAATTCATTCTTGCTCACATATTCTCTATGTTCTTCAAAAGCTATACATGGCAATCTATTACATCAATGTCGTGGCTCTGATTAAACCTAAGTTCAGAGATTAGCTCATGACTCTAACCTCATGCATTAAGTACAATTTAGAAGAGATGAAATCTAGAATATGGCTAAGAAAATAACAATCCTAATAGAACAGTTGATCCCCTTTGATGGATCTTTTTAAATTCAACTACTAAAGTATTCTAGCAAGAAAAGAAAAACATAATAGATAGATTCATAAACTGAAATAGATAGATGAAAAAAGGATAACAAGGGTTCAAGGAAAGAATCCCTATCTCCCTGACCCAAGCCTAAGAAACAAAATTTTAGTGGCTCAAAAACTCATTACAGGAGCACACACCCAAAATAGGACTGCTAAGACATGTATTTATTGGCCTCCAAGTCTTCTAGGTCGTCCTTAGGGTTTTTTTGAAGAGAATTGCAAATGGGCTTGATGTTGGGCCTCGGGCCGAGAAAAGCTATGGCATGCTCTATCTAGGTTTGCATCATTTACCATCTGAACTTCTAGAGTTGGTTCTTCTATCGCACCAGAAACACTGCTATAACAATGTATCATAGAATCAGTTTCTCCATTTGTATACCAAATCTTGTATCACGGCATAAACCCATTCATATACAAGTGATTCTATAGTCCTCTAACAGAGCCTAATCTGTTATTCCGACATTTAAGACAAGGACAATAGATTTTACTATTTCCAGATCTGTTATTATTCTTTGTTCAAGGGTCATAAATTGTTCAACACCACTTGCATACTCATCGGTTAGTTTTCTCGATGTTGGATCAAGACGGGGTTTATCCATCCATGATCGAAAATAATTATAGGGGTTTGGGTTTGAAGAAGACATGTTCTTTCACCCTTGTTTTGTAAGTTGTGAATGAGAATGAGGAAGTATTTATAGAAAAATATGACCCGATTTCCGACTGATTTCCGACCGAATTTCAAACGTCTATAAACGGCTAGTTCAACGGATACATTAACGGCTATATAATAATGATCTATCATATCCGTCGGAAATCCATTGGAAATTTTAAAATATTTCTGACAGATTTCCGACTCTTTTAATAAAATACATAAAATTATTTTTGTATATTATTCCCATCGGAAATTAGTCGGAAATTTCTGACTGATTTCCAACGAATATTCGAAAAAAATTAAATAAATATTATTTCCGTCGGAAATCTATCAGAAATTTCCGACCGATTTCCGACGAAAGCTTAAAAACCGATAATTTTAAAGATTCGTTGGAAATTAGTCGGAACGATTGATTTCTATCGGGACGTTGGAAATTTCCAACAAAAAATAATCCGTCGGAAATTCCGTCAGAAATCGTAGTGTTTTCTTGTAGTGAGAGTCCTCCGCGACTGGTGGAGTGAAGGTCCATCACGGGTGAAAGGCGTGAGGCGCGGCTAAACAGGTGTTTGCCATAGGTCAGCTGAATGCTGGGATGGTTGACGAGACATATTGATATTCATGTATCTTTTGATTGAACCGTTGGAATGTCCTTAAGTAAAAAGTGTAATGGAAATTCAGCTGGATCCTTTTGAATGTCTCTAAATTTGAGCTGGATCAGATGGCGAGAAGGTCTTCATTTGAGACTGAACTTCTAACGGTTTAACTCTAGCTTAAAATGTAGTTTTTCACCATTTTGCAATGTTTTTTCCTAAGTAACCTGAAAAGAATTTTGAAAATACAAATATAGGAAAATCATAATAAAAACACTTTAAACTAAATAAAATATTTGAAATAGCATAAGAAATACTTATTAAAAATAGATAAAAATGCGGTGTTATTAACTCTTCCAGACTTAAACTTTTGTTTGTCATCAAATAAAACAGGATTCAATTTTGGAAAAAGCTTTCAAAAGAAATCATAGGGAACTTAAATCTGAAAGACCTTACTCCCAAACAAATAACTATCGAACTACATCTACCACAACCTCGCATTGAAAATTCTCACCAAAGCAAGTATGACACTAGTCCATGGTTTCGACATGCAAAATCTAAGCAACCTAGATCTCAGTTCTGGTCAACTACCTCTTTACATTCATTAAGTATAGGCGTGAACTCTCAATAAACATGTCATCCAGGGTAGAGAGCGTTTGGCATAGAAAGGACTACTTAAGTGGTGGAGTTAAAGTGCTTAGGAATATATTTAAGATTATGAGAATGCAAGATATTATGAAAAATCGCAAGAAGAATGGACCTGTTGATATCCATAGCTTTTAGTCATTTCTTCTTGCTTGCTATGGAAGTGTTGCACATTCTTCCTTCTTTGATATATTCTTTGTAACTCCCTGAGACTATTTTTCTCTAGTAATCAATAAGAAAAACTCCAAAGTCTTTTCAATGATGATCCATAGAATCCTTGGAACTCAGGGTATATCTTTAAACTTCTATTAGGCTATTTCCTTTATCTTTCTTTTCATTTTTTTCTTTTTTTTTGAAAAGAGAAAAAGCCTTTTTGATAGAGAAAAAGTCTAAAGTCGCGACCATATACCATATTTATGAGTTTTTAGAATCAAGTAATGCTCTTACGATTCTCCTTCACCAATAAAGTTTAATCTTCATCTCCAGTGACTGAAAACTCTGTTGTTCTTTTTCTCTTCGACGTTTTCACATATCTGCACATAAGAAAATAGAAAACAAGAGTGTATGGGGTCTGAAAGATATAGGGTAAGGTGGGAAACTAGCTAAAGATGAACTAGCATTCAGAATCAGCAAATAGTGGTAAAAAGGAAAAGAAGTCATGAATGTATATTTTGTTTCCCTGGTCTAACACATTTAATGAGAAATTAAGTCAATATTTAGTTCAAATAAAACAGTACTTGTATATTTCATACTCAAGAATGTAGACTATTCAAATTTCTCTGGGGTTCTTTGCATCAAAAATGACCTAGCCGCACCTTATTCCTCGTATACAACAACCTCTTACTTCACCTCCACCATCTCCAACTCATCCTCTAGCTGCACCTTCTCCTCGTCCTCCTTTCGTTCCTCCTCAAAACACACATTCCATGATCACTCAAGGTAAAAGTGGTATCATTAAACTGCGCCTCCCATTGTGCCTCCACACGAATGCCACAATTTCTTCCTTAGCATTTTCCCATGTACACGCGGCTAAGGATCTCTTTTGGAATAATATCATGCATGTGAAACATGGTACTCTTCTTAAACGTGGAACATGGATTCTTGTGCCATGCCCAAAGAATAAGAACATTGTGCGCTCTATGTGGCTCTTTAAGCATAAGTTTATTTCAGATGGAACACTAAGCTGCTACAAAGCCCGTCTTCTCGCAAATGGCAAATCTCAAATATGTGGAGTCGATTATGCTGAGACTTTCAGCCCGGTGGTCAAACTTGCCATAATTCATATTGTGTTAGATGTTGCCTTGGCTAGTGATTGGCCTCTTCACCAGCTCGAATTCAAGAATGCGTTTCTTCATGGCGATCTTGAAGAAATGGTTTATATGCACCAGTCCCCTGGTTTCGTGGACAAGACTAAACCTGATCACATATGCCTCTTGAAGTGTTCTCCCTACGGCCTTAAGGAGGCTCCTCGGGTGTGGAACACACGTTTTGCCACCTATGCAGGACGTGTTGGTTTCAAACAGAATACCATGGATCAGTGTTTGTTTGTACTCTGAAACGGTTCAGATTTGGCTTATCTCCTCCTTTATGTAGATGACATCGTCCTTAATTCCTTATCTTTCACCTTGTTGTGCTGCTGCCGCATCACCACCAGCCTCAGCTCCAAGTTTGAGATATCCGATCAAGGACTTCTCCATGACTTTCTAGGGATCACCGTCAAATGTGATGCTGCTGGCTTATTCTTTCATGAACAAAATTATATTTTTTACATACTTCATCGAGCCCATATGACGAACTCACCTTCACACGTCCCGACATCTCCTTTGATGTCCAACAAATACACTTCTTTATGCATGATCCTCATGAGTCACATCTCAATGCATTAATTAAATTGGATTCTTCGGTACGTCAAGGTCATCATCTCTCACGGTGTCCACATGAAACGCTCAACTTTGACCAACCTCACAGCTTACTCTGATGCTGACTGGACTGGCTGTCCATCCACTCGGCATTCCACCTCTGGTTACTGTGTGTTTTTGTGACAACTTGATCTCATGGTCTTCTAAACGGAAACAAACCATATCATGCTCTAGTGCAGATGCTGAGTATTAAGGTGTTACTAATGCGGTGTCTGAAGCAAAATCCATACATTATCATTGGAAATGAAAGTACCACTATCATGGGTAACAGTTGTTTATTGCAATAATGTCAGTGTGATATGTCTCTCCTTTTACCTCGGTACAACATCAATGGACTAAACATGTAGAAATAGACATCCATTTCGTCCATGATAAAGTTGCTCTTGGTCAGGTACTGATGGGCCTCAGGGTCGCAGGTCTTTTGCAAGTCCGTTGGTCCGGAATTTTAAATTTATAAAACACTAATGTCTGAAAGTGCATAGATGTACGTTGTAGGACTTAGGGTGTCAGGGAAGATGTCTAATCTGCAAGGAAACACCAAAATGGGATAGTAAGCGAAGTCATAAACTCATGGGGATTTGGAATTTTGGTTAAGGGATTTTAAACTATTCATAATCTAATATTTACGGGAAACTAAATGCAATACAAATGAGTTGCTAGAGAATATCTATAGGTGTTCGACTCAAAGGACTCTATACTCATAGTGTGCGATTTAGACTTCTCCAGTTTACTCTAATCGATGTATAAGCATTTCCAATTAGTTTCTGAGCGATTTATCCTTATCTATTTTCTGGGATCTGCATGGAACTGGAATAGGCGTGTGTATGATTAACCAACTCTCGTCATCTTAACCAACTAATCACTTAAATCTCGCAATTAACTCTCGCTCTCATGCCAGGAATAAGATCATGCATTCACTACTGAATTTGTTTGCTCACATCTTCTCTACAGGTAGCTTTCGACTTCTGTAGCGACTATGTTCTTCTGAAGCTAGGTACAAATGATCCGATACAGCACTCTCGTGGCTCTGATCGATCCTAGGCTCAGAAAATATGTCATGAATTTATCCTCATGCAGTATAAACAACTTAGAAGAGATGAGATCCAGAATATGGTTTAGAAACTTAGAAATTTTAATCGATGATATATCCTATCGATGAATCTTTAGAAACTTGACTATCTGGGACAAATCTATATAATGCAGGAAATGATAAAAGACATGAAAGAATGCATAAGATGAAACAGAAAATCTAATTAGATAAACAGGAGAAAGAAAAATGGTTCAGGGGAAGAATCCCCCTCTCTATCGCCTAACCCTAAGAAAACAAAGTTTGGTGGCTCAAAAACTCATTACAGGAGCACACACCCGATTAAGACTGCTAAGAAATGTATTTCTAGGTCCTAAGATCTTCCAGATCTCATTTAGGGATTCTCTGCAGAGAAATGACAAAATGGGCTTTGATGTTGGGCCTTGTGGTTTGGCATAGGTTCACCGGGGGTGAGGATTTTCCAAGGCAGGTGAATTGCTTGTTTGCCGCATGTGAGAGTCTTCCGGGACTGGTGAATTTGGTCAAGTTTCTCTTCATGTATCTTTTGATTGCAAAGTTGGATTATCCTGATGTAAAGTGCTATGAAAAGCTTGTTGTCTCCTCTTGAATGTCTCCAAATTTGAGCTGGATCAGATGGTGAGAAAGTCTTTATTTGAGGCTGAACTTCTGATGGTCTGACTTTGAGCTAAAATGTGGATTTCTTCCATTTTGCCATTTTTCCCTAAATTTCCTGAAAAGAGCCTTAAAAATATAAACATAGAGAAATCATATTAAAAGTTCCTAAAACTGATTAAAACCTTTGAAAAAGCATTTGAAATCAATGGTAAAAATGGGTACAAATATGGTGTTATCAACTCTCCCAGACTGAGACTTTGTTTGTCCTCAAACAAAAGAAGATCCAATCTGGAAAAATATCATCAACAAAAATCACAGGGAACTCAAAAGTATCAGTAACCATACTTATAGACCTTAATTAGGGGCAATGCATCAATCAGATCAAGTCTAGAAAATTCTCACCAAAATACAAACATAACTAATCCGTTAATCCGTCATGCGAAAATCCACACAGTTAGAACTAACTCCCAGTCAACAAGCTCTTGACTGGAAGAGGAAAAGACTTCCTTTGATGGTGATTGCATCATTCAACTGGGTTCCATCCACCAATAAGCATCACATCTCAAAGGAACGAGCTAGACAGGTTCACAAGTTGTTTCATGGGATCAAGGTGGATATTGGTCTTCTCATTTTTTGACAGATGATGAGCTTGAGCAAAATAAAGAAGGGTGATCACCATTTGTTGATGATCCCCTGTATCATCAGCAGTCTCATCAAACGAAACATGTGCTGCAGCTGAAAGATAGAGAAGTGTGGTCCTTTCCAAGCAAGTATAAGAAGGACCCTCGAAGTGGAGAAACCTGTTTAGAAAAGGAAGCGATTTCAGCGGCTGAGAAAGCCAAGGCTAAAACGAAGAGAGAATCAAAGAAGAAGTCACAGTCGTCTCCTGAGCCGTCAGCAATAGCTCGACCTGATCCTCAACCATCTGCTGATTTTGAGCCGTCCTCTCATCTGGGACAGTTCTCTTGGTATAATACGAGTACCGGATGTACCAGCTAGTGCAGCAAGTCTGCAGTGGCTCTTGAAGATGTACCTGGGACTCTGCAAAATCTGGGAGTAATTGTCTCAATGCGGCATCAGTCGATCACAAGTAATTCTCCTTGACCTTGTCTTTCAATATTTGTTGAGCTAATTGGACGTTTTTTTAACTTGTATGCTCACAAGCAGGGGGAGAAAGTGGATAATTGGAGCTGATAATGCTGGATTTGCGGGGGAGTAGTTGTTCTTGGTTTTTTAGGTGTGGCTTTTAGGCTAGAATTAAGGGGGAGTAAAGAGAGTTTCTTTCCCTAAGTTCTGTGTTTACTCCTTAACTCGTACATACTTCTTCTTTAAGACATTTCACTCTGGGTTTTGGAGTTTATATTCAAATTATTTTCAGAATACTGATAACACCGGATTTTGACCATTTTTATGGATCACTTTAATATCTTTTACAGGTGTTTTTACTCCATTTCCAAAGGTTTTCAAATGATTTCTATGTTTTCGGATTTTAAAAGACTTTTCAGGTAATTTGGGATAAAGAGACACAAATTGGAATAAAAAGACTCTTTTGGATAAATGCAGACCGTCAGAACTCTCATGGAGAGATGAAGACCTTCTCACTGTCTGATCACCCTCAAAATTGGACAACTTATAGAAGAATCAACCAGCTTTCAAATGCACTTGGTTTGGAGACATTCCAACGGTTGGATCTCAAGATATTCCATTAGCCCCGGAGCCACTCGAAGACGGCCAGCAAGTCACGCGACCGCGGCCAACAGCCCATTTCCCTCGGTCACAAGCCTCCCACGGCCAACCACCTATTCCCCGCGGTCACGTCACTCCCGACCGCGGCCATCAAACTCCGAACTAAAGCCCATATTTCTGAAGCCCAAAGTCATTCTCAGCCTCAATTCCGGAACCCTAGAGACCATGGAGTATTGAAGACTATAAATACTTGTCATTTAGGTCGTTTTTAGAAGAACCTTTCATACTTTACACAAACCCTTTTCCTTTAGCCGTTTTTATGCGATTTTTGTAGAAGATTGTTCAAGTCCGAGTTCTTCAATAGAGAAGCTTTCTTCATCTCTTTTATTTACTGTTTTTCATTACTTTTATTAAAACCAATGATGATGTCGACCTCAGCCATGTCTGAGTAGATCCCGAGTTGGGCTTAGGGTTCCCGAAAGGGGCTCTCATAATCGATTAAGACATATAGGTTTATAGATCTGGGATTTTGACCTGTTCTCTGTTTATTCTTGTTCTTATTGCATGTATGCTTGATTGATCACCTAGTATCTGATTTAGATAGTTAGTGTTACGAAAGTTTTCATTAAGTATCAGCCCTAGAATGAAACAGGCAATTTTTCTGTAGGAGTGGAAACCAACCTGCGGCGAGATCGTAAGTATTGACGAGTCTTGTGCAGCTCTTGCGTTCTCTCCCTTCCAGGGCCAGAGTGGAAACCTACTGGTCAGGGTTGCGAGAAACAGTTGGTTATGATCACGACAGTGACGTAGTCATACCGCCGTACTCTAGCTCTAGAACCCCATATATATCGATATCCGTCAATCCCAATCTATCTACCCTAGTGTCAAAACCGATTATGATCCCTTAGAGTTCCCGAAAGCTCAGCGTTTTTAGCCATTGTTTATAAACCAATCAACTTTTAATTGTTTATTTAGATCTGCATTTCAATTGCCTTAGTTCGATATTTTACTTGATTTACTTGCTTTCTATTCGATTTTTCTACTTGCTTTTTAGGATAGATTTATTTGCTTTCTTTAAGTTTTAGTTTAATTCGTGATAAACAACCAACCTTTAAAACCAATCTAGTCTAGACATAAAGTTAAAAACCGTAGAAGAATACCAGGCACACAAATCTCTGTGGATTCGATCCCTAAATACTACAACTGATTAGCTGTGCACTTGCGGCTTTCATTTGTTTTTGTTAAGGATAAAACTTGTTCCCTCACGCAGTTGACACGGCATCAAGTTTTTGGCGCCGTTTCCGGGATTTGTTTCGCCGCCTTTTGCTATTTTTCTTGTTTTAACTTCTGTTCTAGACACCTGATCTCTAGTTCTTTCTTAAAGTTTTGCTGAATTATCTTTCCCTTCTTTTGTTTTTCTCTGAATTGCATGAATACCAAGCGCAGACCTGTAGAAAACATTCCAATTCTAGACGAGATAAACAGACACGAAAGAGAACTTCGAAGACTTAGACGAACGCAAGGAATGGCCAACGACGACCAGCCTGGAGATCCTATTAACCGAGCTTTAAATATGGACCAAGACGGGTCCGAACATGAAGAAAATGAAGAGAATGATCACAGAGGAGGTGATCATGCTTGACAAGATGGAGAGGAGGATGAGGTTCCTCTGAGAAACCACCAGAATCGCGAGAGAGAAGAGCGTGAAGACCTTGATGCACCCATCAATGCAGCCGATGGTGACCAACAAGGAATGGAGCCGAATGGACGCGCTAACCGTCCTGTACAGCCAGCAAATCAACACCGAAGATAAGCCAGGAACCATAGCATAGCTGATTTTGATGCACCTACTCAAAATATTCAGAACCGATCTGCAATTCAAGTTCCATTTCCGAACCTGAATGAGTTTGAAGTCAAGCCTCAAATCATCTCATTGGTTAAACAAAACCAATTCCATGGAGTTCCTTCTGAACACCCAATGGACCATATCGAGCTCTTTGAAGAAATCTGCAGCATGATGAGAACAAACCAAGTTCCAGCAGACTATTTAAAGTGTAAGTTGTTCCCTTTTTCATTAGCAGACAAAGCTCACTGTTGGTTGAAATCTTTGCCTGCAGGATCGATTACTAATTGGGAAGAGTGTAAAACTGCTTTCCTGAATCACTTCTATATTAAGTCAAGGTCGAACCAGTTGAGAACAAAGATCTCAAGCTTTCAACAAGGCCCGACTGAATCTTTCTATGAAGACTGGGAACGTTTTAAGGAGTATGAACGTGATTGCCCTCACCATAGATTTCCTGGATCAAGCCTGCTGAGCACATTTTACCGAGGTTTGCAACCAAAATACAAAATTTCACTTGATACAGCTAGCAATGGAGATTTTGGACAAAAGACGATAGCCCAAGGAAGAGCCCACATCGAAAATTTGGCTCAAGCCAATAGCAATGATTGTCCTGAGTACGATCGATCGACGAAGCAAACCGGAACAGACAACAAGGAGATAACCGAGTTGAAGAACATGATGAGCTAGTTTCTGAAGAGCAACAATTGCCCAATCCATGCTTGTGAGACCAACAATGGCGCAGAAGATGAAGGACCTAGTGATGTTGATCACATTAATCAAGCCTTTCAAGAAGAAGATGTGAACTATGAAAGAGCACTGGTACCATATCAAAATCGCTTCAACAATGGCTTCAACAACAACTTCCAGAATGCAAATTACAACAATCTCTCTTACCGCAATCCAAATGTGGAGAATCCTCAGGATCAGTACTACCCACCACAGCAAAAGTCCTTCTAAAACAAGTTCCAAGGTGGAAACTTCGGAGGAACAGGAGCTTATCAACCGTGACAGCTGTATAACTACCAAGGTACGAGTTTTAACAATCAATTTGTACAACAGCAAGGAGTCCCGACGAACCAGCTAGCTTCACAAATCGGTAGACTTGAACAGTCCATCCAACAGCTCGTTATGACGAACGAAAAAGCATCTAAAGACGTGAACGTGAAAGTTGACTGCATGTACAATGATCTGAACGGAAAGTTTGAAGCTTTATCTTCGCACGTCAAAAAGCTAGACGTGCAAGTCGCCCAAACAACCGACTCTATGAAGAGGCAAAGTGGAGTTCTTCCAGGAAGAGTTGAAGATAACCCTAAGAGATTTTGCAACGCCATAACCACATTGCCCGAAGAAGAGGCCAGAACCGATGGAAAGAAAGAAGAAACCCCAATCTTTGTACCACTGTACAAGGATGTCGATGCCAAACAGCCACCATTTAAGGTACCTGAACGATCACCGTTTCAAAGGCTTACAAAAGCCGACGATCCGGGACGTTTTGTTTTCCAATGTTTCATTTCAGGAATCAAGTTTACAGATTGCCTGTGCGATTCCAGAGCCAATGTCAATATCATGTCGAAGACATTTGCCGAAAAATTGGGCATAAAAACCTTAAGGACATCGACTGTTAAGGTTATTTTTGGAGATTCATCTCAAAAAGATACTGAAGGGGCGATTCATGATCTACAAGTTCTAGTGGGAGACAAGATTGTTCCAGCAGATTTCCAAGTCCTGGAGATGGATAAATACAAGGAGAGGCCACTCATTTTCGGGAGACCATTCCTAGCTACCGTAGGAGCAGTAATCGATCACGCAAACCGGCATGCTGTTTTCCTCAATGTGGATCGCAGAAGGTACTACCCGACTATCTTAGACGATTTTCCAAGCAAGGGAAACAGGCCCAAAGAGAAAGAAAAGAGAAGCCGAAAGATTTTGCGAAGATCAAGATCATCATTCCACCAGATGCAACAAAAACTAGTGAAGACCAAATCCTGGAGCTGATCGAAAACACAAAAAGGGTTTTAAACAATATTAAAGTCCGAAAGAAGAGTAAAGGAAAGAAGACGGCTCCTCAAGGAGAAGAAGTAAAACCTCCAGCGACCGGAAGCGATTAAGGCACATCAAGTGGAGTGCCATTCAAATCATCCTGATTCTTCATACCTACGTCGAGCTAAACGACTTAAAACAAAAGCGTTTAATGGGAGGCAACCCATTTAGGTACTCTTTCTTTTAGTTTCCTTTTCCTTTTTACAATTTATGCTTTTTTTTTTTTTTTTCAGGTATTTTATAAAACAAAAACACAAAAAAAAAATCAGAAAATTAGAAAAACCAAGAAGAAAAGGGTAGGTTTTTAGCTGCTCGGCCCAGCAAAGACCAGAAAGATGGGCAAAGGCCGCAGGAGAAGGAGCCACGGTCGCGACCGACCCATGGCCAAGGGTGTATCGACCGCGGCACCGTGAATGTGACCGCGGCCGAGCCTTCAATCACCGCGGTCGCGCGTCTCCTGACCGCGGCCGTTGGTCGTTGAGGTGACGACGCGGATTTTCGCCACTTTTCGAAGTTTTCCAGTGATTTCTGAAGTATTCCCGGTGAAGCCCGTTACGATTCTCCATAAGTTTTAAACTTTCCTTGCGTGCAAGATAAGAAAAGTAAGTTCCCGTAAACTTAAAAATTACCGGAAATTTTCCGTTTTTGCTATAAAAACGCTTTTTAAAGAAAAGAAACACACTTTTTGGATCAAAACTCCTTTTTCTCTTCTCTTCCAAAAGACTTGGAGATTTAGGAGATAGAACACATTTTTCAATTCTTAAGCTTTTTAAGAGGTTCTTGGCTCAAACCTCACTCTTTTTCAAAGCTGATTTCAATTCTGTCATGAAATCTCTCTTTCCAGCAAGGTATGAACCTCAAACTCGCCATTTTTACTTGATTTTAGAACTTAGGGTTTTCTTAAAAAGCCCAAATCTCTGTTTATTAATGGTGGAAATAGCTTAAGAACAATAGATTATCCTTTTAGGTTATCTAAAAATCGATCTTAACACCTAGTTTAAGAGAAATTGAGATTTTTGAAATTTGGATTCTACATGCTTTATAAAAATCGAATTTGGAACAACAAAATTGATGAATCTGATTAAGTCTTGTGTGATTAGTGATTAGTGATTAGTATTAGGTAACCTATAGGGTTGACATGGAAATTGCTCATTAAAACCGATTTTTAGAAGATTTCTATGTTGAGAACATAAAAAAATCCGAATCTAGTCATGAACTACTCGATTTCTTTGATTCAATGTCAATTCTGCTTGCTCATGGTTTTAATTAATCTCTTTATACTAGTATTAGTATAACTGATCTTAATATGTTAAAATCAGCATCCATATTCACTCTTTTTCCAAGAATCATTTCGTTTTGCAGAAAAATGGAACAAACCAGATCCCGAAGAAGCCGTCGCACTGGTGACAGCTCTGAGGACATTCCGGATGATGCTACTCTAGGATATTACATGTTGAACCAAGCCAGACCGAGAAGAAGAAACTATGTGATGAGATTGCTCCAGCACTCAAGAGAAACACGAGCAGCTCCTGGGCCACTACAGATTCGATACATTGGCAAGGAGATAAACCCGAGAGTGGACTATGCAAGACGTTTCAAGAAGATTCCAGAACCCGATGATTTTCTGCCATCTGTATCTCGTCTACCATTCACCATTGGCCAATACATAGTGGCCAAGGCAAAACGCAATGCAGCTGCGGCCCGTGCTCACTTTCAGCCATCTGTTTCGACCGGCCACACCTCATCATCGACATCATCGCACACACATTCTGATCTGGAGCGCAGAGTTGAGAGACAGGGACGACGCTTTGAGCGCGTTGTCACCTTCCTACAGGAGCAGCACCAGTTCGCAGCAGACACATCGGAGGATGAGTGATTGATCAGCACTTCAATACCATCACGGTTCTATCATCATTTTCTTTTCTTTTATCTTATTTTATTTCGCTTTTATTCACCATTTTCTCACCAACCTTTTCACACTGGGGACAGTGTGATTTAAGTCTGGGGGAGAATGTCTATCCGTACTAATCATTTTCTTGCTTTTGCTTTTAAATTTCAAGCACTTTTTAAAATTTAATATGTAACCTATTCGACATTAAGTATTTTTCAGGAATGTTTGACACAAAACTATGATGATTTAGACCTGCACACTTCTACACTATGCATGATAGCTCATTTGTGGTTAGCACTAGACTAGGCGGTAGCTAGAGTACTTGCACTACGAACTCCCACCAGAGGACTTCTATTCATGGAGATTTTTTCTGACAGGATATACTAGCTCATTTTACTTGACCTTAATATTGATATCTAATTTTCTCATCTTTGATTTTAGGCAGGCATCGACATACACATCTATGACGTCTTTTATCCTCACTTTTACCACTCTTTGTCTTCCTAAATGACCAGTTTATCTTTATCTGGTACCATACCCTAAACCCAAAACCCTTGTTTTCAATCCTCATGCATTCTCTCTTTAGTTTATATCAGCAGATATGTGCAAAAACGTCGGAGAGAAGAGGAGCGACGCAGTTTTCAGTCACTCAAAAAGGAGACTGAATGGAATTGGGAAGGAAGAGTATCAGAAACCTCATGAAGCTTTACAAGACAGATATTAACTGGTAATTTCGTGCTCTCTAAGACTCTATATCTAAAGGTGTTCCCTTTCTTCAAAAAAAAAAAAAATTGAAAAGAGAGAGGGAAACAAAAAGCCTAATGAGTCATAGATTGTCGAAATTTGTGGATCAATAAGCAACCACTATTCATTTAAGGAGCTATGTTTTTTAAAAATTTACAAAAATCTAAGTCTGGGGGAGTTAGGAGAGAACCTGAGGAAGAAGACCAGGAATCTATGGCAAGAAGAAAGTGACTGAAAACTGTGGATACCAACAGCTTCACTCTCTCTTGCGGTTTTGCATAATATCTTGCATTCTCCAGATTTTCATGTAACCCGTAAACACTTTAAGCCTTACCCCTAGAATAACCTTTTTGACACCTAGCCTAGATTGCCTTGCCTAGACTTTCTTTGATGAGAACCACCGAGATTTTTAATGAATGTTAAGAGCTAGTTGACTGGAAGTTAGATCCTAGTGCATAGATTTCCGCATGACGGATTAACAGACTAGTTATGCCTGTATTGCTAGTGAGAATTTTCTAGACTATTCCCGATTGATGCATACTGATTGATATTGGTCTAGAAATTTGGTCTCTGAGATTTTGTTTAGTTCCTGCATTTTCAAACCTCTCGCCGAGATTTAGCCTTTGTTTTGTTTGAGGACACCGGATTTTGACCATTTTTATGGATCACTTTAATATCTTTTACAGGTGTTTTACTCCATTTCCAAAGGTTTTCAAAGGATTTCTATGTTTTCGGATTTTAAAAGACTTTTCAGGTAATTTGGGATAAAGAGGCACAAATTGGAACAAAAAGACTATTTTGGATAAATGCAGACCGTCAGAACTCTCATGGAGAGACGAAGACCTTCTCACCGTCTGATCACCCTCAAAATTAGACAACTTATAGAAGAATCAACCAGCTTTCAAATGCACTTGGTTTGGAGACATTCCAATGGTTGGATCTCAAGGTATTCCATTAGCCCCGGAGCCACTCGAAGACGGCCAGCAAGTCACGCGACCGCGGCCAACAGCCCATTTCTCACGGTCACAAGCCTCCCGACCGCGGCCAACCACATATTCCCTGCGGTAACGTCACTCCCGACCGCGGCCATCAAACTCCGAACTAAAGCCCATATTTCTGAAGCCCAAAGTCATTCTCAGCCTCAATTCCGGAACCCTAGAGACCATGGAGTATTGAAGACTATAAATACTTGTCATTTAGGTTGTTTTTAGAAGAACCCTTCATACTTTACACAAACCCTTTTCCTTTAGCCGTTTTTATGCGATTTTTGTAAAAGATTGTTCAAGTCTGAGTTCTTCAATAGAGAAGCTTTCTTCATCTCTTTTATTTACTGTTTTTCATTACTTTTATTAAAACCAATGATGATGTCGACCTCAGCCATGTCTGAGTAGATCCCGAGTTGGGCTTAGGGTTCCCGAAAGGGGCTCTCATAATCGATTAAGACATATAGGTTTATAGAATTGGGATTTCGACCTGTTCTCTGCTTATTCTTGTTCTTATTGCATGCATGCTTGATTGATCACCTAGTATCTGATCTAGATAGTTAGTGTTACGAAAGTTTTCATTAAGTATCAGCCGTAGAATGAAACAGGCGATTTTTCCGTAGGAGTGGAAACCTACCTGCGGCGAGATCGTGAGTATTGATGAGTCTTGTGCAGCTCTTGCGTTCTCTCCCTTCCAGGGCCAGAGTGGAAACCTACTGGTCAGGGTTGCGAGAAACAGTTGGTTATGATCACGACAGTGACGTAGTCATACCGCCGTACTCTAGCTCTAGAACCCCATATATATCGACATCCGTCAATCCCAATCTATCTACCCTAGTGTCAAAACCGATTATGATCCCTTAGAGTTCCCGAAAGCTCAGCGTTTTTAGCCATAGTTTATAAACCAATCGACTTTTACTTGTTTATTTAGATCTGCATTTCAATTGCCTTAGTTCGATATTTTACTTGATTTACTTGCTTTCTATTCGATTTTTCTACTTGCTTTTTAGGATAGATTTATTTGCTTTCTTTAAGTTTTAGTTTAATTCGTGATAAACAACCAACCTTTAAAACCAATCTAGTCTAGACATAAAGTTAAAAACCGTAGAAGAATACCAGGCACACAAATCTCTGTGGATTCGATCCCTAAATACTACAACTGATTAGCTGTGCACTTGCGGCTTTCATTTGTTTTTGTTAAGGGTAAAACTTGTTCCTGATATGTCTATATTTTACATCATTTAGATTGCATTATAGAGTCATCATCATGTGTTTTCTCATGTAAATTGAGTCTTTAGGCGTCAAAATAGGACTTAGGGCTTGCATTAGGTCCCAAAGAGTTTTGCATGTTTTGAAGTCTTTATCAGGAGCTTTAGAGACCAATTGGAGCCTAAGAAGAGGAACAGAAAAGAAAACGGTGAAGAAAAGGGTCAAAAATGGTGAAAACCGCTTGGAGGAATTTCTCGGCCAAATCTCGTACCGGCTGGTCGGAAACCTCGGCCAAAATGTTTACCGGATGCTCATTACCGGCCAAAAACCTTACCGATCGGCCAGAATCGAGTATCGAGTGCAAAAATACCACGGGACAAGTTTTTGACCGAGGCAAGGATTTTTACGACCAAAAAGCTTACCGCGGTACACAGCCCTCGGCCATTTTCCTTACCGCGGGAAGGTTTTTACGACCAAAAGTTGTCCTTGCCCGCGCAATTCAGAGATCAGCAATCCGGGGAACCTTCCGGTCCGAATCAGTTGGCGGGGTCTTCATCAAAGTTGGAGAGAATCAAGCAAAGATTCCAGAGCAGTTAGAATCATCCAATTCGGACCAGTTAGGAGAAAGAAACAGCTTCTGGAAGATGCACCAGCATTACGCGCATCCGAGAACCGAACGGCGGATTCCAAAGATCACGGCTGACGGAGCCTTTCCGGACCAAACTAGCCTGCCCTGTCTTCATCAAAGTCTGAGATCTATGAAGTACCTTCTCAGAACAGTTGGAATCGCTCAGTTCGGAGCAGTGGTTCAAAAGATAAGGTCTCCGGAGTTCACATTGGTTCAAAAGCTTATTTTCCGGTGAATCCGATGCGGTGCAAAGATGTGAAATCCAGGAAGCCTTCCACTTCCCAAGCTCCAACGGTCCCTTCACCAAAGTTCGAGCTTATTGAGCCATCTTGACTGTGGAACTGGTTCCAGAGCAATTGGAGTCGTGTGCTGAAAGTTACTTCTTCCGGAAGGTGACATGGTCGATACAAGCCTAAATGAGTTGCGATACGCGCTAAGTGTTTTCACAAGCCTCGGTATCTTTACCTTGGCATCACTCAAGTCGAGGCTTATATCTTGGAAGTATTCTGGACTAGACCTCGTGCCAAAGCCTTGGCATGATTAGATCGAGGCATGCATACGTAAGAACTGAAGACTGGAAATGACTAAGTGTTGAAAGTACACCTCGGTGTAATGACCTCGGCGTGCATGCCGGACTGTGTTCTCCCAAGCACCTCGACATCATGAACCCTCGACATTTTATCCCGAGGTCCCTTGTCACGAACCCAGAATCAAGTACAGAATGGCTCAAGAACACACACGTGTGGATGGATCAAAGACTAGGGTTCATGCATGTTCTTGACGTGTTCTTCACGAGATCTTCATCTGGATCCTGACTCATGTGCACACCTCGGCATGAAGACCTCGGCTTCACTTTCCGACACACCGTGGCACTCACCCATCAACCCAAGGAAGCGGTTCAGTACCCGGTTTGTTCCGGGCTGACCCGCGACACTTTCCCTTTACTATAAATACATTTTAGGACCAAAAACCTAAGCATCATATCTTTTATCTCCATTTACGTTTAAGAACTTGCCTCTTTTGTGAAACCAGATTAATGTAATCTGATATCTCGTTTTTGCATCTGAATCTTGTTCTTTCTTTATTCTTCTTTTATTATCAGCATTAAACTCCTAATCATGACCAGCTACACGTCTTGCAAAGGACTTAGTGAGCTCGTTATGATCAGTGAGTAGTCGTTTAAGCGGCTTTAGATAAGTAGATTAGGGTGCTTTCAAGATAGATTAGTGGGTTTAGGTGTCTAGTCTTGCATGTTTCATTCTTTAACCGACGAGATCTCTAGGCTGGACCCAAGCATATCACTTGAGGTTCAGGTCTGAGGCATATCTCGCATCAAAAGTGTTTGTAGAAATGTCTGAACCACTCGGTTAAAGGTTTAAGAGTCTTTCATCGCGAGAGTGATAGTTTGTTCTCTTAAAAGACATATTTGAACTGAATCTTATTGCTGATTGATTTGTGCTTCTCAAAAGACATTTTGGTATGAAGGAGGATCAGTTTAGATGTTTGATACTTTCATGAGAAGATTAACATGCCTTGAGTTCAAAGTTAAATGAAATCGCTTGACAAAATAATTCATTAACCCATTAGTTTAGCTTGGAAGCACCCGAGTCGATTATCTTGTCTAGAGTCTCTTCCCTTATTGCATATTATCATCATCTGAATCACCTGTTTGTTGTTTGCATCTTGATTAGTTTAAATTTCTGCTTTTATTTAATTTTATTGCTTATTTGCCTGTTAATCATCGTCACCAAACTTTTATCCTCTTGTCTTGACTTAAGTGAACAAATGACATAGGCTAGTGTCTCGTTTACAAGCTTGGTTTGACACCCCTTATACTACTTTGACAAGGGGATTGATAACCCTTCTAAGAGCCCCAAAACTCTTAGTTATCAATTGGCGTCGTTGCCAACATGTAGGGGCATTATCCTCTAGTTTGTTCTTAAGATCAAGAATTTACTTTCTTTTGTTTTACTGATTCTTTTGCAAGTTCTTGTTTTGTTTTCAGGTGCATGAATACCAGGTCTCGGAGCACAGGATCGCTTTTCCCATACGACGATAACATCGACAGATTAGAAAGGCGAGCTCGCGAGAGAGAACGGCACTTTGACAGACTTGGAATGGCAGAACAACAGCGAATGGAGCAACAGGCTCAGGTGGCCGCGCACCAAGCTCAGGCTAATCAGGCGCAGGCAGGAAGAAATGAACAACAAGCCTATGTTAATCAGCAACAGGCTCAAAGAAACGAACGGCTTGCTCAGCAAAACCAACACCAAGCGAACAGAAATGAGCAACAAGCCCATCATGTTCATCCGCCACCGCCACAAGTTCAGAGACAACACCCTCCAATTTGTGTTGGAGAGAATGACCGAGCTAATGCGCACCAATACCGAGCTGGGATTCAAGCTCCACCAGTTCAAAACAACAACTTTGAAGTTAAAGCTTCCCTGCTCAATATGGTGCAAAACTCCAAGTTCCACGGTCTGGCTGGAGAAGACCCTCTCGAGCATCTAGATCAATTTGATCGGGTTTGCGACTTAACCAAGATAAATGGCGTCTCCGAAGATAGCTTCAAGCTACGCTTGTTCCCTTTCAGCCTCGGTGATAAAGCACACCAGTGGGAAAAGAATATACCGAGGGGCTGTATACAAACTTGGGAGCAGTGTAAACTGGCGTTCTTATCAAAGTTCTTTTCCACATCACGCACGGCTAAGCTCAGGAATCAGATCTCAAGTTTCACGCAGCACAACAACGAGAGCTTTAGTGAGGCTTGGGAACGGTTTAGGAGCTATACTAACCAATGCCCACACCACGGCTTCTCAGAGGCATCCCTCTTGAGTACTTTATACCGAGGTGCACTCCCCAAGATCAGAAACCAACTCGACACAGCTTCAAATGGAAATTTTCTTGGGAAAGAGATCAATGCAGCAATGGAACTAGTCGAGAACCTAGCCATGTCCAATGACACGTATGGAGAGGACTTTGATAGAGCAAACCGTACAGAGGGATCTAGTGATGAACAGCGTATGAAAAAGGATATAAGAGAGCTTCAGAGCAAGCTTGACAAGGTTTTGATGGCGACTCAAAAGCCAATACACTTTGTAGGCGAGTTTGATGAGCAAGGGCCAAGTTTTGACAATGTTAATGAAGATGGTCTAACTCAGGAGGAGCTGAACTACATAGGGAATCAGCAGAGGTATCAACGGTTTAACAACCACGGCAATAACCCCAACCTCTCTTATCGAAACCCGAATGTAGCTAACCCTCAAGACCAAGTGTACCCTGCTCAACAACACCAAAGCTATGCTCCAAAAACCCCTTTTCCGAATAACTTCCAGCCCAAGCAACAGTTCAGTGGGCAGCAGCACGGCTACACTCAGCAGAATCAAGCAGCTCAGAGTAACACGAGAAAATTTGGCTTGGTCTGTACAGCCCACGTCATCCCCATACCGCGTCCATTTGAAGGGTTGCGCGGCATTTTTGAATTTAAACACCCAGTCAAGGTAGGTTTTGGCGCGGTCAACGGCTGGAGCTGGAGCAGAAGGGGGGACCAGTCCCAAAACAGTCCAAATGCCAGCTGGAAAGCGCGCTCCAGCCCATACCAACCTCCATACTTGGCCAAAACGCAGAATTTGCCCTCTTGACTCTTTTCTCTGCATTTCACGAACACAACTCACTCATTTCTCGTTCATTTTGCGTGATTCCAAGCGTTCTAGACTCATTAGGGTGTTGTCTACTCTGCATAAGCATCTCTTTCAGCTTAAATCTTGCATTCCCAAAGGTATTTGCATCTTAAAGAACTCATCTTTTTCCTTCATTCTTTGCGAGCTTAAATGTTTGTAAAATGTGGAATCGATTCTTTTAGAGTATATCGGCCTTTGGGAACAATTTTTTAAATTCCACCAGGGTAGACAACACACGAAAAACCGGTCTTTGCATTTAATATCACTTGCTCTTGAGTTTTTAAAATTCTTGAGAAGATACGCTTGGAATCGGTCTTAATGATTATTTGTGTGTTTGAGCTGAAATGTCTAGATAACTTGTCTCTAATCGGTTGTTCTGGCTTGTTTTTACTTTCCTTGATGTTTGAAAAAGCTATGAATACCAGTTCTGTTAGAGAAAAAGTTTTGTACTTGCCAATCTTGAGATACATGTGCTTAACGATATACTTGGTTCTGACGGTTTCTTTGAGAATCTCCCTTGCAGATGACCAGAGACCGAACCGTTCCTGCCCACGAGACAAACAAAAGTGCGGGCCAGAAGAGAGTTTTGAAGGGTAAAGCCGTTGCCGTGCCACGTGGTGGAGAGACCAGCAAGAAACCCTCGATGCAACCCGATGATGAGCCAACCCCCAAACGAGCAAGAAATACTGAGCTCACTCTGGCACCAGCTCTCGAAACAAAAAGAAACGGGAAGAAGGCAGCTGTGGGATCGGATGACGACGAGCACGGAGCCTTAGTCCCTTATGTGGACAACGGTGACAAAAAGTCCAAGAAAGAACCAAAGGCCGAGCCAGAGGAAGAACACTTCCCAACTACTGAGGAATACTTGGACCACTTTAACTCAATAAGAGTGGCTCAAGGTCGATTCCCTGACTTGGAGTTGCTGAGGAAACTCGAGATACTTGATGACGTGACCCTCATTTTTGAGAATATGGGCTTGGCAAAGTTCTTCGAGATGAGCGATGTTGCCTATGAAGGGATTACACAGCAGTTTCCATCAACCCTGGAGGTCATCATCTACCCCAAGAGAGATCCAAAGCGATTACATGGCAAAGGATTCGGCCACATTGAGTTTGAAATGGATAGCGTGCACTACAAGGTCAGTTTCAAGGAGCTTGATGAAATCTTTGGGTTTGAAAGGAATGGAAGCTCGCTTGACAAGTTTGTGTACCCTCGTGATGAGTTGGCCGCCTTGTGGGAAACGATATCTTTTGGACCTTACCTCGGAGGCAAGAGCAAGACAAGCTGCATAAGGAACCCTGCGATCAGATACGCAAACCGGGTCCTAGCATCAACATTCTTCTCGACCTTTAACCCTGGTGTTATTCACACGGCCGAGCTTGAACTGTTGGGACTCGGAATGAAGCCGTTCATCACTCAAATGAAGAACAAGAAAGAGTTCCAAGGGCCGCTGCATGTACCATCATTGGGTGCATTCTTTGCCATTCAAATGCTCACTTATCGGCACAATGTATGGTGCGACCGCAAAAAGCGAGGAGCAAGAAGACTTCAGAACGGTTGGATAGTCACCAAGATCCTGAGGGCTCAAGGGTTTATATTCCCTGATTCACCAAAGAAGCCGAATCTCATTGATGAGTTATACCTAAGTAAAAGTGGTTTCTTCGGAGGCAAGTCAGGGGACAAATGGGTTTACAACTTCACCCTACTGCATAGAGACGGCACGCAGGTTCTGCTACCTAACCGAGGCCTCACCATGCTCGACAAGCAGTGTAACGTCTCATTCTACGTTCTCAAAGACCAGTTGTATAACCCAGCTTTCGACCCACCAACACGCAAATGCACCAAGGCAACACCTAGCAAACCCGAGAACACTAATGGCCCGGAAGATTGTGATACGAGGAGCAGAGAAACTATGAGAGAAGGATCGGAGCAGGCCGCTATCACTTTGATCCGCAAGTGTGGGGTGAACCTGAATACCACACCAAGAAGCTGTATTCACGAGTGAACACCCTCCAAAAGTGGTGTAAGTGGCAAGACAAAACCATCCACGCATTGGTGGATTGTGTGAGGCATTTAAAGAAGAAAGTAAAGCAGCTCACGAGGCCATCCTCACCGGATAAGAACTCAGCGACCTCAACCGCACCGATTACAGAAGAAGGAGTTGGAGAAAGCTCAAACGCGAGGAACCCGGAGTTTCCACCAGGCAAAGAAGACTGGATCGATCTAACCACTGCTTTCCTGCCTGAACCCTCAGAAAGCAGCCCACCACGTCAGCCCACTCCCTCCTGCTCAACATCGAATCCCTCGAACTACTTGGGATCCGACCTCTCCGACTAAGGTATCGACTTCAAACCTTGTACATATGCATCTTGTATATATCATCTTGCATTCGTTCAGTTTGTCTTTTCACTTCTCTCACACGCTTTTATAACACAAGGGACTGTGTTATCTAACTGTGGGGGAGGAGCTTTGTGTTTGCTAATCTTGTTTTTTTTTGTTCTTGTTTGACTTTTGCACTCTTGAGTCTCATTTAGCTTAGCACATATAACAAAGCCGAAAAAAACACAAAAAAATACATCATTCTAGTTGCATCTCGCATTTTAAGATCGAGTCTAGTTGCATCATGTAGGATTGCATCAGTGCAAGGAGCAATGATAGATTTTTTCCTAGAGAGTAAATCACTTGAGAACTTGAACTAAATATGCTTGTGAAACTCATTCTGTGCTTGTAAAGCTTGAAACGATTTGAATCCGAGAAACAAGTTTGAAATTGCACTCAACTCTAGCTAAGTGATAACCCTGAATCTGAATTGAAAATATCTTTTGATGCATTGCTTGAATAGGCTTGTGGATACCGATACACATACTTGAGCTAGAATCATCGTTTTTTTTACCACCCTCCTTCCTTAGCTCAAGTAGCTGAATCCGCATCATGGATCAGTTCCCTCTCCTTGAACCCATCTTTCTTTCAAGCCAATGTTTGCGTGTGAATTGTAAGGCCACCTTGGACTGAACTTGGCAGAAAGTGTTAGGTTTAGAGCGACAAGGGCTTGGCTCATTGAGTGATATGTTCCAACATCAAGGAACCAAGAGTATTGGTGAGAAATAAGTGTGGGGGAAAAGACTTATTGGTGAGTGGAAAAAGGTGAGCTGAGTGGAAAAGTGAAAGTGGAAATAGCTAGGGGAATGAATGAAAATGAATTAAGTCTTGAGATAAGCTCTGAAATGAAAAGAAGCCAAAGGCTCAAGTGTTCTGAAATGAAAATGAAAGAGGCTATACGCTATGAAAGAAAAGAGCTGTGTGAATAAGTGAAAACCAAGGCTTAAAAAAAAAAAAAAAAAAAGGCGAGTCCCCTAGTGAAAAGAAAACGATTGTGAAGAGTGAGGATTCTGAGAGGGTGAGCAAGTGAGAAATGCTTTGAGTGGAGTGTGGGGTGTGATGAGTCCTGCCCTTGTATGCATCAGTTGCTTTTTACCTTTAGCATTCTGCCAAAGTTTGGTCGTTCATAGAGAGATCCTTGTTGCATTGCACCCGCTTGAATATCGATGAGATCATTTTTATCTCATGACCTTACCCTAGCAAAGCCAGCCTATTTGAACATTGCATCATTTGATTCACCGGTTACAAACCTAATGAATGTGAAAGAGTTGAGTGTGATAATGACTTGTGGAGATTCCGTGCTTTAGTTGGAAAATATCTGAGTATAGCTTTGCATTGCATATTTGAGCATGAATCCGAGTTCTCTTTGTGGTCACTTCTCTCTAAAAAGGAAATATGAGCTCCATCTGCATTACAACCTCTCTCTCTCATTTGTTCTTTTTGCTTGAGGACAAGCAAAGGACAAGTGTGGGGGAGTTGATATGTCTATATTTTACATCATTTAGATTGCATTATAGAGTCCTCATCATCTGTTTTCTCATGTAAATTGAGTCTTTAGGCGTCAAAATAGGAATAGGGCTTGCATTAGGTCCCAAAGAGTTTTGCATGTTTTGAAGTCTTTATCAGGAGCTTTGGAGACCAATTGGAGCCTAAGAAGAGGAACAGAAAAGAAAACGGTGAAGAAAAGGGTCAAAAATGGTGAAAACCGCTTGGAGGAATTTCTCGGCCAAATCTCGTACCGGCTGGTCGGAAACCTCGGCCAAAATGTTTACCGGATGCTCATTACCGGCCAAAAACCTTACCGATCGGCCAGAATCGAGTATCGAGTGCAAAAATACCACGGGACAAGTTTTTGACCGAGGCAAGGATTTTTACGACCAAAAAGCTTACCGCGGTACACAGCCCTCGGCCATTTTCCTTACCGCGGGAAGGTTTTTACGACCAAAAGTTGTCCTTGCCTGCGCAATTCAGAGATCAGCAATCCGGGGAACCTTCCGGTCCGAATCAGTTGGCGGGGTCTTCATTAAAGTTGGAGAGAATCAAGCAAAGATTCCAGAGCAGTTAGAATCATCCAATTCGGACCAGTTAGAAGAAAGATACAGCTTCCGGAAGATGCACCAGCATTACGCGCATCCGAGAACCGAACGGCGGATTCCAAAGATCACGGCGGACGGAGCCTTTCCGGACCAAACTAGCCTGCCCTGACGTCATCAAAGTCTGAGATCTATGAAGTACCTTCTCATAACAGTTGGAATCGCTCAGTTCGGAGCAGTGGTTCAAAAGATAAGGTCTCCGGAGTTCACATTGGTTCAAAAGCTTATTTTCCGGTGAATCCGATGCGGTGCAAAGATGTGAAATCCAGGAAGCCTTCCACTTCCCAAGCTCCAACGGTCCCTTCACCAAAGTTCGAGCTTATTGAGCCATCTTGACTGTGGAACTGGTTCCAGAGCAATTGGAGTCGTGTGCTGAAAGTTACTTCTTCCGGAAGGTGACATGGTCGATACAAGCCTAAATGAGTTGCGATACGCGCTAAGTGTTTTCACAAGCCTCGGTATCTTTACCTTGGCATCACTCAAGTCGAGGCTTATATCTTGGAAGTATTCTGGACTAGACCTCGTGCCAAAGCCTTGGCATGATTAGATCGAGGCATGCATACGTAAGAACTGAAGACTGGAAATGACTAAGTGTTGAAAGTACACCTCGGTGTAATGACCTCGGCGTGCATGCCGGACTGTGTTCTCCCAAGCACCTCGACATCATGAACCCTCGACATTTTATCCCGAGGTCCCTTGTCACGAACCCAGAATCAAGTACAGAATGGCTCAAGAACACACACGTGTGGATGGATCAAAGACTAGGGTTCATGCATGTTCTTGACGTGTTCTTCACGAGATCTTCATCTGGATCCTGACTCATGTGCACACCTCGGCATGAAGACCTCGGCTTCACTTTCCGACACACCGTGGCACTCACCCATCAACCCAAGGAAGCGGTTCAGTACCCGGTTTGTTCCGGGCTGACCCGCGACACTTTCCCTTTACTATAAATACATTTTAGGACCAAAAACCTAAGCATCAAATCATTTATCTCCATTTACGTTTAAGAACTTGCCTCTTTTGTGAAACCAGATTAATGTAATCCGATATCTCGTTTTTGCATCTGAATCTTGTTCTTTCTTTATTCTTCTTTTATTATCAGCATTAAACTCCTAATCATGACCAGCTACACGTCTTGCAAAGGACTTAGTGAGCTCGTTATGATCAGTGAGTAGTCGTTTAAGCGGCTTTAGATAAGTAGATTAGGGTACTTTCAAGATAGATTAGTGGGTTTAGGTGTCTAGTCTTGCATGTTTCATTCTTTAACCGACGAGATCTCTAAGCTGGACCCAAGCATATCACTTGAGGTTCAGATCTGAGGAATATCTCGCATCAAAAGTGTTTGTAGAAATGTCTGAACCACTTGGTTAAAGGTTTAAGAGTCTTTCATCGCGAGAGTGATAGTTTGTTCTCTTAAAAGACATATTTGAACTGAATCTTATTGCTGATTGATTCGTGCTTCTCAAAAGACATTTTGGTATGAAGGAGGATCAGTTTAGATGTTTGATACTTTCATGAGAAGATTAACATGCCTTGAGTTCAAAGTTAAATGAAATCGCTTGACAAAATAATTCATTAACCCATTAGTTTAGCTTGGAAGCACCCGAGTCGATTATCTTGTCTAGAGTCTTTTCCCTTATCGCATATTATCATCATCTGAATCACCTGTTTGTTGTTTGCATCTTGATTAGTTTAAATTTCTGCTTTTATTTAATTTTATTGCTTATTTGCCTGTTAATCATCGTCACCAAACTTTTATCCTCTTGTCTTGACTTAAGTGAACAAATGACATAGGCTAGTGTCTCGTTTACAAGCTTGGTTTGACACCCCTTATACTACTTTGACAAGGGGATTGATAACCCTTCTAAGAGCCCCAAAACTCTTAGTTATCAGTTCCCTCACGCAGTTGACACGACATCAAATACCTAGATCCTATTTGCCTTCTCTGTTTTTTATTGTTGTGTGCTATGTGTGTTTATGAACAGGTAGGGGAGATTGAAGCTACAACTGATGCTGGAGCAGTGCATGTATTAGCTGAGCTAGAACAAGGAGTAGCACAAAGGAGCTGCGCTTGTAGCTGACTTGGAGTCGCCTAATGAGCTGGATGGACCAAGAGGCAAGTCTGGAACGGTAGCTGCCGTGGACAAGCATCTTGGAGGGAATATCGAGGAATATTGGAGTTCCTTATTCTTAGGAGAAGGATAAGAAGATAAAAGATATCCTTGAAGATTTGGAGTAATCTACAAGGATAATGAAGCTAGGTTTAGCAGCAAGCCTATTGGGTATAAATAGACGTGTGATGGCATCGTATGTGCCTTAAAACAACTGAGAGAGAATTCATATATAGGGTGACTGATTATATTGTAAGAGATCATTAACTAAGGGTTAAGTGGTTCTGCTGAGAGGTTCTTGAATTCAGTATAGAACAAGAGAGTCTAGAACAACAAATCAAGGTGTGTCTTGAGTTTGTTTTAAATCGTGTGATGTATACTTTTATGGTTACAAAACAGATTTATTATTGTTATATTTTTCATGTGAAGAAATCCCTGTGTTAAGTTGTGTGTTTAGTCCCTGTGTTACAGCTTTTGCATTTCCAAATATGTCAGGAATCTGGGGTCGGATGAGGAGGTAAGAGGCTGGATTTGGTGGGTTCGGTGATTTAGGCGCCGAATCTGGGGTTAGAACCTGAACCAAAACCATTACAACAGAGTATGGATTCGGTGGGATGGGCGGATCTTGAAAGCCAAGAAGAGAATAACCCATAGAAGAAGTATGAGGAGGGACATATGGGAAGAAATTCTCGCAAGAAGTTTCAAATTATTTCAACCAATACTTCAGAAGATATAAAAGATTAGAGAATACACATATTGGGACACGACCAAAATGTTTAGTTTTGGTGAATCTTTAATCATGCATGCATGGTGGTTCATATCGGAAGACATGGTTGATGAAGATAATAAGGGAGTCGACTCGGATAGGATATGTAGTCCACCCGTCAAAATTCTATCGAATGTCATCAACATTTCTTCAACAAAGTTGTTTTTTTCCTTTGACAAAAAATATTTGGACTCAAATTTATCATTCAGTGGCTACTCAAGTGACGAAGCTACTTGACGGCGAGGGGGTCAGTTGACCCCGGTGAAACTTATAACTTTTTTTTGTAGATATGCCTTTTTGTTTATATTTCATGAGTTATCTGAACTCAAACGTGTATATTGACCCCCACATGTTTAATATTTATGTGATTATATTAATATTGACCACCATAAAAAATTATTCTAGCTCTGCCACTGGGCTATTCTCTCATTTTCTTAGATTTTAAAATAATTAAAAGTCCAATAATATTTTTTAAAATTATTTCATAATTATTTTAAATCTATGTTATAATTTAAAGGGAAAAATATTATAAGAAAGATAATTGTAGGTTTTTTTATTATGTGTTAAAGTTCTTAATTGTTTTACGAGTGATCAAATTTTTTTATTCATTTTTTTTAGGTTTATAGATGTTAAATTATAAAACTGTATATATGTGGAACTTAATAAAGTAATTATTTAAATTTTAATGATTAAAAACAAAATTATGAACCTATTCAAAACTATATTATCCTATTCAAAACCAAAACAGCTATATTTTAAAATATATTATGTTTGTAAATTAATATTAAATAAACATCATACAAACATTTTTTGGTTAATAACTTCTTCAAAACGTTCATATTGACGAATGTGTTGTTGAGTTTGCCTCAAAATCATTTCCCTGATGAATATATCCTTTTGATTTGCCTGCCTTTCTTGTGCTGTAGGACACGTGTGTGCGCAACATAATTTTAATGTACATAACCATTTAATATTTACATATTAATGCTTTTTTAAATTTCAACATATATGGTTCGAGCACATATATGATTTTCTTCTTTCCGGTAAATGGAGTATATATATAATTTTTCTTTATTGCTGTTAAATGGAGCATTTATAAAAAATGTTTTTTTGCATAATTATAAAGCTTTTAAAGGAAAGTGCATATGATATTAATTTACCGATTTTGTACTCTTTCTTATTCTTGTTCCTATACATCTGTTAAAAAAAAAGAGATACAAATTTGGATCAATATGCAAGGCAAAATTAATATAAAAATATGACAATCTACATACACACATAGTGATATCAATACATAAAAATTAAATCATGTACAGCTATATAGAAAGACTTGAAGATGACTCTTCACATGTGATAGAGTAAGTTCTCTCATCTTCATTAACTCCAAAATTTACTTTGGAGTTGCTACTGCAATCATAAGATAATTAATACAAATTTTCATTGAATTTAAATTGAAATATGTAAAAAAAAAAAAATTTGCATGTAACTCTAGATCTATGAATGTTATTTGATGTTATTTGGTTCCTGTTTTTAAAATGCTTCTTCTGCTTATACTTCCAATCCTGATATTTAGTTAAAATATGATATTTTCAAACAAAATCAAAATAGAGAAATTATAGACAATGTTATAAAAGAAAAATTGAAATGGATGTATATCTGATAATAAACTAAAAAAAAATTATTGATGATTCTGGTGGTAGTTTGTATTTAACATTTTACTGATTTTTTCAAAAATAGCACACAAAAACAAAAAATCACTTACGATATATTCCACCAAGTTTTTGAACCGCATAAACAAAGTGATCATGACAATCGGCATCCCATCGGAGTCGCTGTGTTTCTGACCTACTATAAGATCTAACCATTGTGATTTTCACCAAAAAAATTCGCGACCTTCACAATTTTATGTTTTAGTATAAAAAATTACGATAAGGAGTGTTCGATTTATAATAGTTGTAAGAATGATTATGTTGTCAAAAATAAACTAATTTGGCTAAAAAAAAGCAAGGAAAGAAAAAATTAAATAATAATAAACATTTGTGCATATTTGTTTCTTACTTACTTTTTTGTTTTCTAAATTAATATTTTTAATATTTTTATAATTTAAAAAGATATTTTACATCTATAATTGGGTTACTTTTAAAAATAATATATATGAATAGTATAATTGGAAAATATCAATTAATCCTACCAAGTTTAGATTTAGTTTTTAAAAGAAGTTACCTTAAGAAGTAAGAACTCAAATATCTAAGCTAAATAACCAAAATTAAAAAAAAAAGTTAATGTTTTTTAAATATGCCATATTTTATACTAAATTTTAAAATAAGAGATTATTTTTAATCAGTTAATAAAATAGTCTAAATCTAAACCCTAAAAATTAAGCCCTAATCCAAAAAGCTATGAAATAATGTTCCTAACTCCATAACATTAACAAATAAAAAATTCTAAACCCTATGAACTAAATCATAAACCCAAAAATGGTTTTTTTTTGTTTTTGTTCTTTTAATGTGATATTTATTTTTAAAAACTAAATATCTACATGTGTATAAAGAAACAAGATATTTGAAAAGATATTTACATCTATGATTGGGTTACTTTTAAAAATAATATATATGAATAGTATTATTGGAAAATATCAATTAATTCTACCAAGTTTAGATTTAGTTTTTAAAAGAAGTTACCTTAAGAAGTAAGAACTCAAGTATCTAAGCTAAATAACCAAAATTAAAAAAAAAATTAATGTTTTTTAAATATGCCATATTTTATACTAAATTTTAAAATAAGAGATTATTTTTAAGGGTGATTTGCATCAATATTATGTTTGGAGGCATCAATTAGGAGACTACCAGCGAAAGGCAGTCAATTATGTCTATAGCAGAAGTCAATGAAAAAAAGCAGATGGAAATGACGAGCTAACCCTTGTCTCCGAAAAGAAAACAGCGCTTTTTCTGACGCCGGATGGGACCACACCAGTTAACACATTTTGACACGCTACCATGCTTCCCAAACACTAACAAGCGAAACTTTTGGCTTTACTTTCTAAACCCAAACTCGAAGCTTTGTCGTTTATATGGAATTGTACGGATAGGTTTATAGCGTGTGGTCTTGGGTGGGTCACATAAATAGACAGAAGCTCATAACATCCTACACCGCCGCTAGTAAACAACATTGTTAGGGTTTGTCTACAAAGAAGATTAACGAAGGTATGACTACTCCTAGATGAATATTGTGACTACTTTTTAGTTAGTAGTTAGTTATTTAGTGTTTGTTTTCTTTGTGGTGAATATAGATGTTGGGGAGACAAATGGTTTTCCTTGTGAGGGGGAAATGGTTCGAAGGCGGGAATAGAGTGTGGACTTTTCTGACGGAGCGCACAGGGAATAGCCAAGCTGTTTTTCTCAGCTCAAGGATGAAGTTCAAGGAAGTGGTGAAGCTGACTAAAGAGAAAATGGGGATATACGAAGACGTCAGCGTGGCTCTTACTTACCAATGGCCCGCGTACATGCTTATGGACGACGGAAGGGACGCACCACCGGTCTCCATACGAACGGACGATGATGTCGCCCTTTTGTTGAAATGAGGTCCGAGATTGACCAGCTGAATCTCTGCATCACCGCGGATGATGACCAGCTGAGTGAGGGTGTGAGGGAGTCTGCAACAAGGGAGACGGCTATGGTTGTCTACGAAAAATCAGCCGATAACAAAGCAGATAACGAGGGTAATATATTATAACTAGTTGCCTATAACGTAGTTAGCTATTACATCAAAGTAGTTATACTAATACATTTATAAAGTAGTTAGAACTAACTGTTTAAATAATGTTCAGTGCAGGAGAATCTCGTGGAAAAGATAAAAGCGATGAAAACAAAGAGGGTAAGATCTTAGAACTAGCTGTTTATCACGTAGTTGTCTATTACACTAAATATGCCCGAACTAACGTTACAAAGTAGACGAGTACTAACTAGTGTTACATAAACCGGAAAACGGTATACAACTATAAGTAGACGTTGAAGATGTGGATTATAAAACAGTTCAAGAATGAGATCTGTATTAATAGTTAACAGATATTACTAATCACTTAATAATAGACGTTGTTGATGTTGGTTATAAAGTTTGAATCACTGTATAATATATTTCTAGTAAATAATTATTATCTGACCACTATAAGTAGGCGTATACTATGCAACTGATTACCTTTAAGAAGCTGATATTTTAAGTCATGATGCATACAGGAGAATCTGGTGAGAAAGCTGAGAGCGGTGACAATGTGGAAGAGCATGTAATTCGTCTGGATGGAGAGTTGAACTTTCTGGCGAGTGATGATGACTCGGTTGAGGGGAGGAACGAAGAGTTCAATGAGTCTGCCAAGGATGATGAAGACTCGGTGAAGGATGAAGATGAGGTGGCAAAAAGACGTGCAAAAGGAAAGGACAAAGTGCAAGAAAACAAACCAAAAAAACAAGGCCCACAAAAAGGGGAATGTAGCAATCATTCCGCCCGTTACAGCTGCGCCGACGAGACCATTAATGGGGTCTTCAATGAGACAGAGGAGTTCCCTGCCATGTTTGGGAGGGATGCTCCCCCAATCTTTGATGAAATTTCCGACGCCGGTGAGTAGTTGTTTATATATGAGTATTTACTAAGTAGTACATTACTTTAGGAAATGATCAGATTGTGCCTTTGATAATGCAGGAATTGACAGTGCCTTGAGGGACGTGCGATACGAGGGGGACGGAATTTTCGTAACAAAGTGGAGTGCAAGATTAAGATGGCCATCCATGCCATCAACAGAAAATTCCATTTCAGGACTCCACGCTCAACTCCAAGCTATATGGAGTTCCTGTGCGTTAATCACAGCTGTCCATGGCGGGTATATGCTTCCCTGATGGATGCGACAGGGAACTTCCAGATTAAGAAGGCCACGCTTAAACACACATGCCCCATTGAAGACCGCCTGAAGTATCACAAGCAAGCAACAACGCAAGTGATTGGTGAGCTGATCTCCACAAGATTTGTGGCAGGGCAGCGAGGACCGGGTCCAATAGAAATTCAGCGCATAATGCTCCAAGAGTTCCAGGTCTTGTTTATGGCTGACACCACAATTTCCTATCTAGATGACATTAGTAGTCTTCTGTAGTTAACTACCCGTAGTTATCTGTTTCTATTATATCAGACAGTAATTGTCTACTTGTATTACGTAGGTTAACATCTCTTACTGGAAGGCGTGGAGGTGCAGGGAACTGGCACTTGAAAAAGCGTTTGGATCAGTTTCTGGAAGTTTTGCCTTGCTCCCTTCGTACCTAGAAAATCTTCAGAGCTCCATCCCGGGAACGGTTTGCATGACAGAGTTCGTTGCGGACAAGAATGGTTGCCAAAGGTTCAAGTACCTTTTCATCGCGTTTGCTTCTTCAGTTGCTGGACTGAAATACTTGCGGCCCGTGGTGAGTATTCGATTATAAATAGATACCTACTTTGATAGTTGACTATGGAATATTCATAAATTATGTTATCATACTTTCATATCAGGGACACATCTTGTGAGCCGATATGGTGGCTGTCTGATTTTTGCAAGTGCTCAAGACGGAAACTTTCAGATCTACCTGATATCATATACTGTTGTAGACAGTGAGAACGATGCATCTTATGAATGGTTTTTCAATTGCTTGAAAACCATCATTCCGGATAGCAGCGCCGTTATGTTTATATTTGTCCGTCTTGGTAGCATATACTCAGGGCTTCAAAAGGTTTGTCGTAGACAACTATATTTGTTAATAGTTATAATTATATATACGCATATATATAGTTAACTATGTAACTGGTGTATGCAGGTGTACCCATCCGCGGGCCATGATGCTTGTCTAGTTCACCTGGCGAGGAACATTACAACCCGATTCCAAGAGAGCCGTCTTCCATCTCTTATGGTCAGAGCTACAAAAGCTTACACAGTGCACGAGTTTCAACAAATATTTAAAGATTTGGAAAACATCAACCCTCGTTGCGCCAAGTATTTAATGGATATGGGATTACCACACTGGACTCGGGCGTACTGCATTGGCGACTGCTACAACATAATGACTACTAATGTAGCCGAATCTCTGAACAAGGTATTGAAGGAATGCCGTGAGTTACCCCTAATATCAATGCTTGAGGCGATTAGAATGAGTCTTATCAGTTGGTTTGTAAGGAGGAAAAGTGCCTCAGCCGCTGAAAATCATGCTGTAAATCCCAAAGTTCGTGATGTTTTGGACGACAACTTCTATGGTTGCACCGAACTGAAGGTAAACGTAGACGAATATTGTCTTCAATTTACTTGTAACCGACTATTGGTAGCTAACTATCATGTAATGAAGGTGGTTGCTGTGGGAAGCGATGAATACGAAGTTTACAACAGGAAGGGGGATCGGTTCGAAGTGAACCTAGTTTCCAAGTCATGCAGCTGCAGGGAGTTCCAAATGCTACTCATTCCATGCCACCATGCAATTGCTGCTAGTTCTTGCTGCGGAATTGAGATAAATGAGCTTGTGGGAGAGGTGTACACAACAGAATACCGGAGAGCCCTTTATGACGGAGTTTTTCACTCAGTGCCAACACCGGTGAGTTCTGGTAACGAGTTGCTTCCTCCATTAATGTGCAGGCCACCGGGCGTCCAAGGAAAATCAGGATACCATCAAGAGGAGAGTTTAAGGTAAAATTATGAAAAATGTATCCAACTATGTTGTAGACAACTATGTAAATTTCAAGATAACTAATTAATTATGAATGAAACAGAGGCGTGCGAGGAAGGCGGCAAGGATTTGCAGCAGGTGCCAGGGTAAGGGTCACAACAGAGCTTCTTGCAAGCTCCCGGTCAAGGATAAGTAATGATTGTGTCGGGTGTTGTTTTGGAATGAGGCAGGGAGACTCGGATATGATGCACTTCAAATTTCAAGTGAAGGGACTACATCTTGTTTATGTGTAGGGCCTACATCTTGTTTTGCAAGTTTGAAGGTTTTTTTGATACAATGCATCTCTATTTTTATGACTTAATTCCTGCGGATTCGTTTGGATTTGTATTGCCTCTAATACTCTTAACCCTTAATATTCTATGATTGTTAGATTTGGGGACTTCATATTCCTCACCTATTTAGACTACTTTGCATAGGGTATATAGGATAGTATTATATTTGGTATACTAATAGTCAACTATTTATTCCAAGTAGTTAGTTCTAAATTGATCCTCATGAATTGGATGAATAGTATAATATTTGGAATACTAATAGTCAACTAAGTATTCTAAAATAGGTAGTTCTAAAGTGATCCTCATGAATTGCCATAGTAGATCTACTAAAACAAACGTGGATCTACTCATAATACATGGACGACCACTAGTAATTGTCTACTACAGTAGTTATATACTATTAAGTACGTACTCTAAAAAATAAGCCAAGCTAATATGAGTTCATTGTAGTTATTGAAATACAAATAAATAGTACCTTCATAATACCACAAATAAGTTCAAGTTGTTAAGGTGTCAATAAACATTCAAACATCCAAGAAGATAACAACATTCCAACAGCTTTGAAAAAAAGGACAATAATAGCGTACAAAGTACGTCGGTTTGACATGGTTGGGAATCACGAAGACGGTTCGATCAGGCAAAGGAGATCGTAAGCAAATTTAAGAGCGGAATCACGAACAACATCATCACCGATAGCCATATCAAGTGATATATTGGAAGAGTGTAATTGAAGGGACATGAGCGTCATCAAGCCAAGTAGCCCTGCAAAAAATAGTTAGCTATTTGTAAGTGATACTAATATAGATAACTACTTGTAATTAGATATACATATAATCGACTACTTGTATGTTAATATCTCACTAAAATGATAACATACCTAGGTTCAGTGTCTGGAACATCGGTTTGACGACCTTGATCGTGAACGGGATAAGGGTGTCTAATTTCATCTCGGTATTGTAGGCGACTTTCCTAATGAAATGAGGTAGGCACTGAGCGAGAGGGGAGACACTGGTCTTAAGCTTCATCTCCTTAAAAGACTCGTAAGGATTGAGGACAAATATCTCATGGCTCTCAAAATTGATGCATAACCCAACCCAGTATTTACAGTCCACTTTGTAGGGACAGTAAATACGACCAATCTGAGTGTACCATGACCGCCTAGATTTGACATATTCAAGAGCACCAGTCGGTAGTGTGACTGGTTTCTTTTTGGGCGGGTTTATGAACTTCGGGTAGAGCTCTTCAATCTGGTGAATGAAGGCATACTCAACGAAGTCAACTTTCGAATGGGTATCGTTAATTTCAGAAAGCTGATGCCGGAACAACCAAATGACAATGTCAATAGACTAGCAAGAGAGATAGAGTTGGTTAGTATTCAGCTATATGTAAACGGAAATTAGTAGTTGCTATTAATAAACTACTAGTAAATGATTACTACGGAAGATATGGGGAATTTCAGGGATACTATCTCTTTCAGTATGTTCACCGAGAGGAATATCCCATCCCAGCAATCCAATTTCCTACACAAATGAAACACATAAATATGTATACGCATTACGTGCTTTCGAAATTAATCAAAAGTCGTTTACTTACCGACTTTCTTCCATCCTTGTTTGTAGGAAAGTGAGTTGCTCAGGAGTGGGTGGCGTGAAGAAATGACTCAAGTCCACCAAATTTTCATTCTTTTAAGATCGTTTTGGGCGTGGAACCACGTAGTCTGACATTGCGGTTGAAGGTTGGGCCACTCGTTTACTTTTACGGACCGGTTGGGGCTCCTCGCTTGGAATCTTATTGGCCTCTACCATGTTTTTTTCTTCTTGTGTAAGACCGAGTGACCAAACAGGAGGTTCAACTTCTTCAGGGATTTTGCTATTTGTGACGGGCTTTACGACATCCGTAACCTACCACCAATAAGACATAGTCGTTTACTGACACAGTTAGCTATTAATAGTTAATTATCTGACGACGAGCACCAACCTTTCCTTGTTGTGGGAGTTCACTGCTGGTTTGTGCTGGGATAGGGGGCTCTACCACTGCTTTAAGGTGCTCATTAACCTACAAATTAAAAAGATAACTACGTTACATCTGTTTATGTATTATAAGACTATCAAACGTATAAAAGCTTACTAACAATTGCACGATCTTCTAATGTTTTTTCAGACTTCGCAGGTGAAGGGTTTACGTCTCTAATTTGGTCATCCGCGACAAAAACCTGATCCGTAAAGGGAATCCCAGAGTTGGTGGCAGTGGAAGGAACTGTGGTATATGCCTACAATAGGAGTTTTCAGGTAAGGCAGTAGTTGATCACACACTACAAGGTAATTGATTACTAGTAATCAACTACTTACCTCGTAAGGGTCCTTCGCTAAGTCCGAAAGAACCGAAGCTATCTGGTTATGAGCGATGGTCGCCTGGTCCAAAGCAGAAGAACCGCCCATCTCCATCAGGGACTTCGCCTGGTCAGCTGGTGCATTTACATCACCATCATGCACTCTATTACCACCATCCTATAGTCCTTCAACATCTGAATCAATACATAGAAATGAGAAGTGGACATACACTAATAATCGGGTAATAGTCGTAAGTACTAACCATCATCGTCATTCTGACCTCCGTTTCCAATTCCTTCACCGTCGAGATTCACTTCTTCTGATTGAATACATAAATATGAGAAATTGAAAATTCATCTAAGAATTAGATAATAGTAGTTGAATACTATATTAGTTATGTATAAGTATACAACTAACCATCTGCGTCGTTATGATCGTCTAGGGTTCCTTCGTTTTCGTTGCCTTCACCATCATGCTCTTAACCTACAACATGATCCTCTTATGAAGTAAATGATTACTAGTGATAAATTACTAATAAATAACTAACCTTCGACATTCTCCTCACCAACATAACTATCAATGCCGTTATCACTATCACTGTCACCACTGTCCGAAGGGTTGCCCTTAGCTGCGATCTCCTTTGATTCAGATGACTTTGTTTCTTCTGAAGAAGAAGAAATCTGGGCGAACCTTACATGGGTGGATTTCTTCGGCTGAATTCGAATGGGAGGTGTAGATTTCGTAGGCATCGATTTCTTCAGTTCCCCGGTGGAATATTTCTTTGCTTGCTCGGTGGCAGATATTTTTTTTGGTTCCCCGGTTGTAGTTTCTTTCGGTTTATGCCCTTGTATATCAGAAATTGCAAGCTTGAAGTTCGACAATGCTGTGGAAACTTCTGAACGGAGATTGCCGAAATCTTCTCGGAGGTTTTTGAGCTCCTGTAAAATCAAAGAATGTGAAACATCGAGCTTGTCCAGAATTTCAGAGGAATCAGAATCCTTTAAAGGACCCTCGCAAGGTGTGCTACGGGAAGATGAGGCTTGGGTCTTCTCCTGCTTTTTATGAAGGCTACCAATCCATGATTTCCTGGTAAATTTGTCACCTCGTGAAATTGCTGCAAGCAAGTTGTCTACGCGTTCGTCGGAGACATCATCATCAATTCCCAACTCGGTTTCAGCCAACAAGTTCTCATCGTCAGGTAAAATTGCTTTCACCTTCACCTGATATACCGAGAAAATGTTAGGTAAACAGTTACAATAAAACACCTACATGTAATCAACTACTAATATATACTAGTCTGAATATCCTCACTCCATAGTAGTAGACATATAAGGCAGTATTGTGAAATAAGAATGAGAAGTAGTGTGTGACTATTAGTAGACGACTACAATTATATGTCTACCATCGTATGTATGCAATGAAATGTAAGTGACTATTATGTAGTTCGGATTAAGTGGTACCTTTACGTCCTTATCAAGATGCTTCACATGAGGCATTGATATGTCATATGTTCACTGGCTTCGCACCACCAGGACGTATAAGCGGGGATTCATCCTCTTCGTCTTCATCGTCCCCTACCGATTTACCCTTACCCTTAACATCCTTCACCAATATAGTAGGCGCACACTCCAAAATCACCATCTGTAGTGCATGTAAAAAACTCTGAAAAGCACAAGTGGGCTGGAGGAAATTTGAAGGGGTATCTGTCTTACTTCTGATGCAGTCCATGGTCAAATCAAATGATTTACGTCTCCAAGGATATTCAAGGAAGTTGTGAAAATCTTTAACCATTAAGATGTGGTCGCCACTTATCCTAGCGTTTCTAGACGTGGGACACAACACACCATCTATGAGGAGTAGGCATGCGAGCTTATATCTGGTTTCCTTGTCCTTGTATGGTCTGCCAGAAAGTGTGCTCGCTATCCACCCAGGAGTTGCATTCGCACTTGACCCAAATAACTTCTTTGTCTGCTTACTCAGCTTCTTCTCGTTTAATTCACGCTGTGGAGGCAACTTCGAACAATCCAAGCTGGTTGCAATTGCAAACTCACGAATTGAGAACCGAATGGGCTGACCAGCAAAGAGACACCACAACTCTTTCTTTTTTGCTGTAACCAACTGCCTAGATAACATGAAATGCAGGAATCTCACTGAAGATGCAATCTTGTTTCCAGTCTCTATAATTTTGCCAAATTGGGAAGAGGAAAGCTTCTCCAAATGGTCTTCTTCCAAAGCGCAAGTGATTGTGTCAATATAATTCAGCTGAAAGTAAGTGTTGACCTTCTTATTCTCAGGTTCATTGCCTAAGGCGAAAAGCCTATCCGGCAAGCTACTCATCGCTGCCCTGAAAACAACCAAGAAAAACAGTTTTAATTGAAAGTAGTTGATTATGCATAGGTATTTATCTTTTATTAATAGTCTAGTATGATCAAGTACATTTAGAGGTTGACTAACTGAAAAGGCTATTATAATAGTAAAGGGAAAAAAAACTGAAACCTTATTCGAGTACAAAAAAACGAAATACACACCGACGCTGAGATCTAAATAACGTTTTTACAAATTTGTTTATGGGTAGTTGATTATTCATAGAACAGTACCGTTAGATCTAAACCCTGATGTGAAAAGACAATCATGACCCTAAGCCAAGGGAGAAACCCTAATCGATTACAAAAAGACGAATAACTAGCCACCCCATGACAGATCTGCGAGCACTTCAATAAAAAAACATAAACGACCAAACATCTCAACAAAATAACAGACCGAGTAATTGCGTACTAACAGTTTGTTATCGGTGCCTGACATAGAATTCATTTTCATATTCGAAAAACAGAGAAGAATAAGAGATCTCAACTGTACGAATGGTATGAACTTAATTAAGAAAAGATATGCGGGAGAAAAGAGAACGGCAGACGGTGTTATACCTAAATCAAAGAAAGACGACGGCGAGCGCGAGTCGGCGGATTTCTTGGATTTCGCCGAACGAAATCGAAGTTCACCGGGAAAGCAACGTCGATGTCAGGCGGAAATTGAAATAGGTTACAATGGAGAGTGACTGTGAGAATACAAGTGAAACGACAACAAAGACAACAAAGAAAATAAAAAGGCAGGGCGGTTGCTGAAGAAGTTCGGAGGTGAGAGAGAAAAGTAAAGAAAATGGCATACGTGACATGATGAGGGGTATTTAAGGGTGGTTTTGTGGAAGTTTTTTTTTTTTTTTACAAAAATAAATTTAACGGTTACCAAAACAGTTGACACAAAATACCTCATGTATTTAAAAGTGAGTTACGAATTCAAACCATTCAAAAGCCAAAAAAAAAAGATTTCACCCAGAAATCACGGAACCAGTATTCAACTACAACATAAACTTAATAAAATCAAGTTAACAACTAAAAAAAATATAATAGCTGACTACTATTATTCCATTACAACATAGTCGTCTATCGATTGAAAACACTCTTTGCCAGCTGGTAGTAAACATACAGGTAGCAATGCTCACAGATCATTTGATGCTTGAATCTGCATATGGGGAATTCGAAAAAAGGATTGGGAAAGATCCCGTGCACCGTCGGCTCTTTGCAAGCTTCGATCAAATCCATCACTTGATTTGCAATCCCTTCCATGTACTCCATTCGTGACTTCCAACCAACTATACGGTCAAGGATTACCAGCCCTCCCTCATAAAGACCATATGCAGTGCCGCAAATTGCAAGCATTAAAGTCGCAGTATCGACTCCAGCTTTTGACGCTTTGCTAAAAAACGTAACGGAACCCTCAATATCGTTATCAACTGTAATCTTGGTCATGCCGCGGAGGTACAATGATGTCGGATTACCGGCACTAATCGCTGCCTCAAGGAACATAGGGTACTGCTTCATCAAACTGGGTTTTTGGACAAAGGCACTAAGGTTTAAAACCCTAATGACAGATGGTTCCTTGAAAGTTTCGTTGAGGAACTTACATGAACAAGCAAACGAGCAAGCGTTTTTTGCAGACTCCCTTGCAACTCTTTCAAAAATATCAACCAGTGCATCGCGGATCTGGGGAAACAATTCATTTGCAAAGGGGTCCAGCTCGGATAGTCGGATATTTCGCATATCACTGAACACAAAACGAAAAAAATGTAGTCAACTACTAATAGACGATGACGAGATACCCTGGGATTCGTAGATCTATAAAAAAGACAATGACGAAAAGCGAGAATTGAAGAATAAACCCAAAAACTTCAACGAGGTGAAAATCGACAAATTACCATCCACAAATCATCGTCGAAGCAAACGCTTTCGGGCCCATGGTTTAATTCGCCTTAAAAAATGACTCTGGTTCGCCGGAAGAATCTCTCTCCCTCGCCGGAAAAAAGTGAAACAGAGATAGGAAATATATGATGAGAGAGAAGAAATGGGTGAACCGATAATGTGAGAAGAAAAGTAAAGCTTCTGTTCTGAAATGATTTGTAATTCCAAATTTGAAAAAAAAGTAAGAAAGAGAAATTGCTGTTTGTCAGAGAAAAGGAAGCAAGCAAAAATCGGTACCCGCTAACGTTCAATAAACATGTTATCGTGTTGTTCTGATGAGGGGGTAAGAGGTATTTTCTCACCAATAAAATAATACTGTTTTATCAAACTAATTTGCTCTTGGATTGTTGCTACCACACCTAATTTCCCTATTTTTAATCAGTTAATAAAATAGTCTAAACATAAACCCTAAAAACTAAGCCCAAATCCAAAAAAGCAATGAAAAAATGTTCCTAACTCCAAAATATTAATAAATAAAAAATTCCACCCTATGAACTAAATCCTAAACCCAAAAATGGTTTTTTGTTTTTGTTTTTTTTATGTGATATTTATTTTTAAAAACTAAATATATACATGTGTATAAAGAAACAAGATATTTAAAAAGATATTTACATCTATGATTGGGTTACTTTTAAAAATAATATATATGAATAATATTATTGGAAAATATCAATTAATTATACCAAGTTTAGATTTAGTTTTTAAAAGAAGTTACCTTAAGAAGTAAGAACTCAAATATCTAATCTAAATAACCAAAATTAAAAAATAATAATAATGTTTTTTAAATATGCCATATTTTATACTAAATTTTACAATAAGAGATTATTTTTAATCAGTTAATTATATAGTCTAAATCTAAACCCTAAAAAGTAAGCCGTAATCCAAAAAAGCTATGAAATAATGTTCCTAACTTCAAAACATAATAACAAAAAAATTCTAAACCCTATGAACTAAATCCTAAACCCAAAATGGGGTTTTTTTAAAAAAAAAATTGTTAATGTGATATTTATTTTTAAAAACTAAATCTTTACATGTGTACAAAGAAACAAATAAAATCAAAAACTAAAAATACAATGAGTAAAACATAGCTTTAATTAGATAATTCTCCCTAAACAGCAACGGTTGATTATTCACTCAGGAAGCAAACGACCATTGTGTAGAGTAAAGCTTCAGGTCGTCATGATAATGAAGAGAGGTTATCCTTGTGTGAATCATTTAATCAATCTCATAGGTAAGAAGCTAAGAAAGTTTCTATATATGACAATCGAGTGTTCTCTCACCAAATTTGAGACATTGACACTTGGAAAAGCAAGGGGTCGGAGAATTGAGCATGCACATTTCATTGGCTGAATAAGTGTAGAAGAATATGAGAGTTTTTCCAACCAGTCGTGATTAACGTCATGTCCACGAAAAACTCCCACAACCTCAGACCATGCACTAAAAATGTAGGGTCACTTTAAAAGAGATGATCCCTCGGTTAATTGGGCGAAGATTTCGTTATATCTCTCTCTTTTTTTTTTCAATTGCGTGACATTTTTGTTCTTCAAGTACTCTCGATTAGGTTCCAGGCTTTCCCAATTGCCATTTACTTTGGTTATCATTCTTGTAACCAACCTCACATTCCTGGTTTGGGATGTTAATAATTTAATATATAGTAAAAAGTGATTGTCAAGTACTTTCCCTTCAATCTACTACACAAAAAGGAAAAACAAAATATAGCTTTGAAGTGAGGGTCATTAAAGATTGAGAAATACCAATAGGCAAGATACACTCACCACCAGAAGCTGAAGCGAGTATGGAAAAGGGATTGCATACTATTGTAAAAGGTCATACAGAGGCGAACGACATTTCACTAGAAGAAGCAATAATATAATCAACAAATTAGTAACCACGATTGAAGACAGAAATCCATATCCAGAAACTGAGAAATTATAAGTACATGAGAGATGGTGAATGTGTCGGGGATCAAGGGTTGGATGAAGTAAGAGGCTGGATATGGTGGGTTAGGTGATTTAGGCGCTGCATCAGGGGTTGGAAGCAGAATCAAAATCATTACAATAGAGCTTGGATTTGGTGGGATGGGCAGAGATTGAGAGCTAAGAACATAACAAATGATGAAGGAAGCACGAGGAGGGACGAATGGGAAAAAGCTCTTGCCGGAGGTTTCAAATTATTTCAACTAACAGTTCATAAGATATGAAAGATTAGGAAATAAATAACATTGTGACACAGCCAAAATATATTTTTGTGTGGTTCAGTTTGTTAATCTTTATTCATGCATAGTGGTTGTGTTGAATGACATCATGCTCGACGAAGATATTAGGTAAGGTAGTAGACCCGGGTAGAATATGTGATTCACTAATGCTACTAAGGTTGGAGGTCGCAGATTAAATTTTAAATTTATAAACCTAGTTTTCTGTAAGTGCACAACTGTACGAAGTTAGTACTTAGGGTATCAATCTACATGGAGATTGTCTATTCTGCAAAAACTGTAAATTAGGATTAGTATACGGATTAATAGACCAAGGGAGGCTTTTTGGTGCACAAAAATGTAAAAGTAAAATAAAAAGAAAGAAACTTCCTAGACAAAAAAACAGAAGTTGGGTCGGCAAAGATATCTCAGAGGATGCTCGATTCATGCTAGGGTTCTAAAGTTCATAGGATGATTAGTCTACTCTTGAATGTCCTAATGGATTTTTAAGAATCTTTTGTTTAGCCTACTATCGCATGTCCTAACTGATTGCTAAGCATCTGCATGGAACTAGAATAGACACTGATATGCATAGCCAAGTGTCGTCGCCCTAACCAACTAATCACTCAAACTCGACCAGTAGCTTTCGTCTCTGGCCGCAAGAGAGATCATGCATTAACTAAACTGAATTCATTCTTGCTCACATATTCTCTGTAGATAGCTTTCGTATCCTACAACAACTATGTTCTTATAAAGCTGTACATGGCAATTTGTTACATCACTGTCGTGGCTCTGATTAAACCTAAGTTCAGAGATTAGCTCATGACTCTAACCTCATGCATTAAGTACAACTTTGAAGAGGTGAAATCTAGAATATGGCTAAGAAAATAACAATCCTCATCGAACAGTTGATCCCCTTTGATGGATCCTTTTAAACCCAACTACTAAAGTATTCTAACATGATGCAAGAAAAGAAAAACATAATAGATAGATGCATAAACTGAAATAGATAAATAAAAAAAGGAGAACAAGGGTTCAAGGAAAGAATCCCTATCTCCCTGATCCAAGCCTAAGAAACTAAATTTTGGTGGCTCAAAAACTCATTACAGGAGCACACACCCAAATTAGGACTGCTAAAACATGTATTTATTGGTCTCCAAGTCTTCTAAGTCGTCCTTAGGGCTTTTTTGCAGAGAATAGCAAATGAGCTTGATGTTGGGCCTCAGGGCCGAGAAAAGCTATATCATGGGTGAGAGTCCTCCGTGACTGGTGGAGTGAAGGTCCATCACGGGCGAGAGGCGTGAGGCGCGGCCAAACAGGTGTTTGCCATAGGTCAGCTGAATGTCGGGATGGTTGACGAGACATACTGGTATTCATGTATATTTTGATTGAACCGTTGGAATGTCCTTAAGTAAAGTGCAATGGAAATTCAGCTGGATCCTCTTGAATGTCTCCAAATTTGAGCTGGATCAGACGGTGAGAAGGTCTTCATTTGAGACTGAACTTCTGACGGTTTAACTCTGGCTAAAAATGTAATTTTTCTCTATTTTGCAATGTTTTTTCCTAAGTAACTTAAAAAGAGTCTTGAAAAACAAATATAGGAAAATCATATTAAAAACACTTAAAACTAAATAAAATATTTGAAATAGCATAAGAAATACTTATTAAAAATAGATAAAAATGCAGTGTTATCAACTCTTCCAGACTTAAACTTTTGTTTGTCATCAAACAAAACAGGATTTAAGTTTGGAAAGAGCTTTCAAAAGAAATCATAGGGAACTTAAATCTCAAAGACCTTACTTTCTAAACAAATAACCATCGAACTACATCTACCACAACTTCGCATTGAAAATTCTTACCAAAGCAAGTATGACACTAGTCCATGGTTCCGTCATACAAAATATAAGCAACCTAGATCTCAATTCTGGTCAACTACCTCTCTACATTCATTAAGTAATAGTGTGAACTCTCAATAAACATTTCATCCAGGGTAGACGGTGTTTTTCATAGAAAGGGCTACTTAAGTGGTGGAGTTAAAGTGCTTAGGAATACCTTTTAAGCTTATGAGAATGCAAGATATTATGCAAAAACGCAAGAGAGAATGGACATGTTGATATCCATAGGTTTCAGTCATTTCTTCTTGCTTGCTATGGAAGTGTTGCACATTCTTCCTTCTTTGATATATTCTTTGTAACTCCCTTACACTTAGATTTTTCTCTAGGACTCAATAAAAAAAACTCCAAAGTCTTTTCAATGATGATCCATAAAATCCTTGGAACTCAGGGTATACCTTTAAACTTCTCTTAGGCTAATTCCTTTTCCTTTCTTTTCATTTTTTTCTTTTTAATTGAAAAGAAAAAAATCCTTTTTGATAGAGATAAAGTCTAAAGTCACGACCATATACCATATTTTTGAGTTTTCAGAATCAAGTAATGCTCTTGGGAATCTCCTTCACCAATAAAGTTTAATCTTCATCTCCAGTGACTGAAAACTCTGTTGTTATTTTTCTCTCCGACGTTTTTTCACACATCTGCACATAAAAAAAAAATAGAAAACAAGAGTATATGGGGTCTGAAAGATATAGGGTAAGGTGGAAAACTAGCTAAAGATGAACTAGCCATTCAAAATCAGCAAAAAGTGGTAAAAAGAAAAAGAAGTCATGAATGTAAGTTTCGTTTCCCTGGTCTAACATATTTAATGAGAAATTAAGTCAAAATTAATTTCAAATAAAACAGTACTAGTATATTCCATACTCAAGAATATAGGCTATTCAAATTTCTCTGGGGTTCTTTGCATCAAAAATGACCTAGCCGCACCTTATACCTCGTATACAACAACCTCTTACTTCACCTCCACCATCTCCAACTCATCCTCTAGCTGCACCTTCTCCTCCTCCTCCTTCCGTTCCTCCTCAAAACACATATTCCATGATCACTCAAGGTAAAAGTGGTATCGTTAAATTGCGCCTTCCAATGTGCCTCAATACTAATGCCACAATTTCTTCCTTACCATTGTCCCATGTACACACGGCTAAAGATCTCTTTTGAAATAATTTCATGCATGTGGAACATGGTGCTCTTCTTAAGCGTGGAACATGGATTCTTGTGCCATGCCCAAAGAATAATAATATTTTGCGCCCTATGTGGCTCTTTAAGCATAAGTTTATTTTAGATGGAACACTAAGACCATCTCCAACCCTACTGCAAATTTTACTGCAAAACAGAGTTAAAAGCAAGATTCTCTCCATCCCTATTCCAAATCTCACTTCAAAATGGAGTAAAAAATGGAGTTACTCCATATATGGAACAAAAAATAGAGTTTTTCTATTTTTTTGGTCATAACTCCATTTTGGAGTAAAAATAAAGCTTACATTGGAGTAAAATATAACTCCATATTGAAGTTACTCCAAAATAGAAAAAAATATGAAGTCATACATTGGAGATGCTCTAAGCTGCTACAAAGCCCGTCTACTCGCAAATGGCAAATCTCAAAAATGTGGAGTCAATTATGATGAGACTTTCAGCCCGGTGGTCAAGCCTGGCATGACTCATATTGTGTTAGACGATGCCTTGGCTAGTGATTTGCCTCTTCACCAGCTTGAATTCAAGAATGCGTTTCTTCATGGCGGTCTCGAAGAAACGGTTTATATGCACCAGCCCCTGGTTTCGTGGACAAGACTAAACCTGATCACATATGCCTCTTGAAGTGTTATCTCTACGGCCTTAAGGAGGCTCCTCGGGTGTGGAACACACGTTTTGTCAGCTATGCACGATGTGTTGGTTTCAAACAGACCACCATGGATCAGTGTTTGTTTGTACTCTGAAACAGTTCAGATTTGGCTTATCTCCTCCTTTATGTGGATGAAATCGTCCTTACTTCCTTATCTTTCACCTCGTTGTGCTGCTGCTGCGCATCACCACCAGCCTCAGCTCCAAGTTTGAGATATCCGGTCAAGGTCTTCTCCATGACTTTTTTGGGATCACCGTCAAATGTGATGCTGCTGGCCTATTCCTTCATTAACAAAATTATATTTTTACATACTTCATCGAGCCCATATGACGAACTCACCTTCACACGTCCCGACATCTCCTTTGCTGTCCAATAAATATACCTCTTTATGCATGATCCTCATGAGTCTCATATCAATGCATTAATTAAAGCAGATTCTTTGGTACGTCAAGGTCATCATCTCTCACGGTGTCCACATGAAATGCTCAACTTTGACCAACCTCACAGCTTACTCCAACGCTGACTGGGATGGCTGTACATACACTCGGCATTCGTCCACCTCTGGTTACTGTGTGTTTTCGTGAACACTTGATCTCATGGTCTTCTAAACGGAAACAAACCAAATCACGCTCTAGTGCAGAGGCTGAGTATTAAGGCGTTACTAATGCGGTGTCTGAAGCAACTAAGATCCATACGTTATTGTTGGAAATGAAAGTACCACTGTCATGGGTAACAGTTATTTATTGCTATAATAACAGTGCGATATATCTCTCCTTTACCTCGGTACAACATCAACAGACTAAACATGTGCCAATAGACATCCATTTTGTCCATGAGAAAGTTGCTCTTGGTCAGGTTCGTGTTCTACATGTTCCATCAGCTCGACAGTTTGCAGATACATTTACCAAATGGCTTCCCTCTCCACTATTTCTTGATTTCCGAGACAGACTCACAGTCCTTTCCTCTGATGCTTCAACTGCAGGGGAGTGTTAGAGTATATATCGCATTATATAGAATAATTTAAATATTCCTTATACAGGATATACCTGTAGATATTCTCTAGAACATTCCTTTTGATGAGGACATCGAGACAAGCCTAACGCTAGCTGATGAAGAGCCGATCAACATACCCACCATGAGACATGCACCAAAGACAAGGTCAGGTACTAAGAGTCTAAGAGAGGAATTCAACAAGTCAATAGAAGGGCTGATCACACTTTTAAAGCACGAGGAACTCAAAGAGGAGCTACTCAAAGTGGAGATCACCCGAGAGACACCAATGGAGCCTCTAACCGAGTTCGGCACACTTGAGACACAACAAGACGTGGGAGACACGGCCGGTTCAAGCCAAGACCTTCAAGAAGCCAAGAAAGTCAAGGAGACACCGAGCAATGACTACTCTCAACTTAAGTTTCAAGCCATATCATTCCTACCTGTTTTACAAGGCATCAAGGACGCTACTATGTTTGTCATCTCCAAGCAAGTGGAAATACCACTCATCGAACCAATGTAAGTGTTTACAATTGGATTATATCTCACGAGCTTATTGTTTGTTTTGCAGGAGCTTTTCTTTGCCTTAGTCGTTTTTTTAGAACTTTTCCACTTTGTTGCTTTAGTTAAACGATGAGCTTTGTAGTTTCTTTTTATGTATTTCGGCCAAGAGAAGCCACCCTGCTGTCGAACCATTATATAATGTTCCTTCTCAGCATGTAAACTCTTAATCTATCAATAAAATAACCCGAGTTTTCTTTGAGAGCAAAACCCTAGCCGCAGCTAGTTCTCTTCCTCTTCTTTGGTGTGATTCCTTTGAAGCTGAAGAACAAGACTTATCACAGATTCTTCCATCATCTGTGTGGCGTCTCTCGATCCATTGTACCCTTGTCACCTTGTTTCATCACTCCTTTCTACCGAGTCATCTAGAGAGAGCCGTATGGCCAGCTAGAGATTCACCACCTTTCCATCCAAGTAAGAACAAGTCAATCTTGTTCCTACATCATCTGGTATCAGAGCTTAGGCTCGTGTCAGGTGAATCTATCCCCTTGTTACCTTCTAGTTTTGTTTCATTCTTGAAGAAAAATCAAAAAAAATTTAGATCTGTTTGTTTAAGTCATTGCATCGTCTTAGGGTTCTCTAGAAAATAAAAAAATAATAGTATCGTTTGTTTCAAGTTTACATTCATTATCTTCATATCACTAGGGTTCCTTAAGAAAAGTCAAAAAAAAAAACTTATTGCATCGCATTAGTAGTCTTGAATCCGTTTTATTGTCCTAGATACATTGTTTTAATACATCGGTTACCTCATATTCTATAGAACTATCATTGCATCAAAAAAAAAAGAAGAGAAAAGAAGAGAGAAGAATCATCATACTTAGTAGTTTTGTTATTTACGTTCTAGTAGCCAAAATTTCATACCGCACCAATTGCACTTGATCTTTTGTTGTTTTTGTTGCACGCAGGAACGATATGGGAGAACAAGGAGAGGTTAACATGGCTCAGATGCTTGCTAATATCCAGGCTCAACTCGCCACCTTAGGGGAGCGAATGACACGGATTGAGCAGCCACCACCGGCCCCAAGAGGACCTATTAGAGATATAAACTCGCGGAGGGGCAACCAGGACGAAGATGAGGTCATGGAGGATCTTGACGATGGAGATCCACCAAACCAAAACCAACCCCGAGGACAAAACCAACGACGCCGAGGCCAAGAAGAGGGCAAAGACCTCAAGCTCACCGCACCAACATTTGCCGGCAAGGTGAACCCGATGCGTATCTTGATCGGGAAATGAGGATGGAATACATCTTCTATTATTACCAATACTCGGAGGCTAGAAAGGTGTCATTAGAAGCCGCACAGCTAACTGACAATGCCTTGGCGTAGTGGGATCGAGATGTTTCCAAAAGAATAAGGCATAAATATGGACAGGTCAATAATTGGGAGGGCATGAGATTCAGCCTCAAAAAGAGATATGTCCCAGTCTACTACCACCGAGACTTGCAGAAGAAATTTCGCAAGCTCACTCAAGGAAGCAAGACCGTGGAGGAGTACTTCAAAGAGTTTGAGACTCTTAAGAACTGGCTTGAAGTAGAAGACTCAGCTGAGACCCTGATGGCCCAATTCATTGATGGTCTCAATGATCGAATTTCTAGAAAGGTCGAGAGGCAGACTTACCATGATTTGGAGGACGTGTTACATCATGCCGTGCAAGCTGAGCAATACATTAAGAGGAAGAACACTTCCACAAACCGGAGCAAAACAACTTGGACGCCACAACCTCAGCGAGCTCTTGAGAAGGGCAACGCTGTCGAAGTGGATAACCGATTCCACAAGTCCACTCCTGAAACTTCCAAAGCCAACAGACCCGAGGTAAGTAAAGCTTCCACACAACGAGCTAGAGATATAACTTGTTTCAAATGCCAGGGCAAAGGACATTATGCGAGGGAGTGTCCAAACCAAAGAGTGATGATCCTCAAGTCTAATGGCAAGTATGAATCACAAGACGAAGGAGAGGAAGCTGAAGACACTGATAAGGACATAGTCGACTACCCTGACCAAGGAGAGCTCTTAGTAGTGAGGCGAGCACTTAGTGCACTTTTTGAGCCAGAAACCATCCAGAGAGAGAACATATTCCACTCTCGGTGCACTATAAACGCCAAGGTATGTAGCTTGATCATTGATGGGGGTTCTTGCACTAACGTGGCTAGCAAGTATCTTGTAGATAAGCTAGGGCTCACCAAGACTAAGCATCCTCGACCCTACAAGCTCAAGTGGTTGAATGATGAAACCGAGCTCAAGATTGCTGAGCAAGTCACCGTGCCCTTTAGCATTGGTAAGTATACGGATCAAGTGGTGTGTGATGTGGTCCCTATGCAAGCCGGGCACCTGCTCCTAGGGAGGCTGTGGCAATTGGACAAAGAAACTCTACACAATGGACGCACCAATTACTATACCTTTACTCATAATAACAAGAAGCATAATCTAGCACCACTCACTCTGCAAGAAGTGCATGACATGCACAAGGCCATCTCTCGAGGCTCAGAGGTAAGCAAGACCAACCTTTATATTACTCCTACGGCTGTGCTTAAGTCTCTTTAATCACAAGAACAGGTGCTACTAATGATCTTCAAGGAAGGTTTATTTTCAGGTCAGGAACAACAAGAACTCCCTCCAACCGTTAAGGAGCTGTAAGACCGCTATTCCGATGTGTTCCCGGAGGAGATTCCACCTGGCTTACCTCCCATTAGAGGAATAGAGCATCAGATTGACCTGATCCCTGGAGCACCATTGCCAAACCGAGCCACTCACCGAGTTAATCCCGAGGAGGCCAAAGAATTAGAGAATCAAGTACAAGACCTAATGTCAAAAGGATATATACGCGAGAGCCTTAGCCCGTGTGTTGTCCCTGTCTTGCTGGTGCCCAAGAAATATGGCTCATGGAGGATGTGTGTTGATTGTAGAGCCATCAACAACATCACTATCTAGTACAGGCATCCCATACCTCGACTTGATGACATGCTAGACGAGCTTAACGGCGCCACCATCTTCTCTAAGATCGATTTGAGAAGTGGATATCATCAAGTGCGAATGAAGGAAGGAGATGAATGGAAGGCGGCGTTCAAGACAATGTGGGGCTTATACGAGTGGCTGGTGATGCCATTTGGACTCACCAATGCACCAAGCACCTTCATGAGGCTTATGAATCACGTTCTAAGAGCCTACGTCTGTAAGTTCGTAGTAGTGTACTTTGACGATATACTAATTTACAGCACTTGTCTTGCAGATCACCTGAAGCATCTTTCACAAGTTCTAGAGACACTTCGGTCAGAGAACTTATATGCCAACATTAAGATATGCATCTTTTGCACTGATCAAGTAGTATTTTTAGGCTTTGTTGTTAGCTCACAGGGTCATAAAGTTGATGAAGAGAAGATCAAAGCTATTCAAGATTGGCCCACGCCAACCACCATCAGCCATGTGAGGAGTTTTCATGGTCTCGCAAGCTTTTACCGCCGATTTGTCAAGGATTTCAGCACCTTGGCAGCGCCACTAACGTCGGTGATCAAGAAAAACGTGGAGTTCAAGTGGGAGCAGTGATAACACTGTATTTTGACCACTTTTATGGATCGTTTTGAAATACTTTTCCCATGTTTTTAATTGCTTTTAAGTACTTTTATTACGTTTTTCTAGTATTTGTAGTTCCAAGACTCTTTTCAGGTAACTTTGGGAAAAGTTTAACAAAATAGATAGAAAACCAGATTTCAGCTCAGAGTCAAACCGTCAGAAGTTCACTCCCTATTGAAGGCCTTCTCACCGTCTGATCCAGCTCAATTTGGCGATCTTAAAGATGGAAGTACCAGCTTTCCAGCACACTTTACGGCTTGGCAATCCAACGGTTCAATCAAAAGATACGCGAAGAGCAAGATGTCCCGTAAACCAGCCAGCAAGCGTTTCCACCCGCGGCCAACAAGCCATTCTCTGCGGTCACAACCACCGCGACCGCGGCCAGCCACCCATTCCCCGCGGTCACGCACTTCCCGACCGCGGCCAGCTAACTCCGACTTTGAAGGCCCATGTCTGAAGAGCCCATATCATTTTACCAACCTCAATTCCGGAACCCTGGACACCAGAAGCCATTTCTGAAGCCAGTATTGGAGACTATAAATACATGTCATTTAGGTCGTTTTTAAAGAGAGAAGAAGAGAGACGAAATACTTTACAGAAATTTTACTTTAAGCTTTGTTTTTAGGTTTTAGGGAGAGAGAGATCTGTCTCTTGAACCTTTGTTTTTTCTTTTCAATTTCGGTTTCTATTCTACCTTCTAATATTATGTTTTTGATTTCGTTTATTATGTCTGAGTAGTTTTATTGTTGGGTCTAAGGGATTTTCGATGGGGATATATATGTTCGGTGAGGATTCCATGAGCTTTTGAGCCGAATCTTAGAACTTTTTCTTCTGAATTCGTTTTTACTGCATGAGAGTAGCGTCATGAACTACAATCTGATCCAGATGCTTGGTGACACGAAAGTCTTCATCCGGTGTCAGATCTAGTTTTGGAGAGCAAAACAAACATCGGAGTGGAAACCTACCTATGGGCGATTTGTGAATGCTGACGAGTCTTAAACATAATGCACCTTTTCTTTTCCAGGGCCAGAGTGGAAACCTACTGGTCAGGGTTAAGAGAGATAGTTGTCTATGATCAAGACAGTGGCGTATTCATACGTCCGTGACTCCAGTTCGAAAAGTTTAAGCTAAGATCTTATCAAATTTACTCTCTAGCAATGTTTTGAATCGTTCATACCCCTGATAAAATTTTCCTGAACCCCAGTGCCTCTTTTCTTATAGATTTACACTGATTTTCATTCAAGCTTTAGTCTAGTATCTTTACTCTTTCAATCGATTTTCACTTAGCAATTAGGTCTAGCCGGTTTTCTCGTTTTTACCCGTTTTCGTTAAGCTTAGTTATTAGGTCATTTTAATTCCTGTATTCTCTCTTTAAGATTCGTTTTTACGTTTTTAAACACACCACCAAAACCCTCACAAAACTCGCCTGGTTCTAAACTTCCTTACTTTATATTTCTTCCGAAGGCTTCTGCAGGAAAGATCCTCCTTCCCTGTGGATTCGATCCCTAAGTACTACAATCGATCAGCTGTGCACGTGCGGCTATTGATTTCATTTAGGGTAAAACTTGACACCCTCACACACGACAGCACATCAAGTTTTTGGCGCCGTTGCCGGGGAAGGCACGCGTTTTCTTTTCCGCAAAACCCTAAGAAAGGTTGGTAAATCGACTCTAGAACCCCTTTTTCTGCATATTTCCATTTTTCGGTTATTTTGTTTCCATTTCAGAAGATATGGATCCTATAAATCGAAACCCACACTATGAGGAAGGTTTTTACAACACTCCTCAAGCCACCAGAGGCAGAGAAGAACACCAAGCCCGAGATCTTAGCTACATGGATCGATACAGCCAGCCAAACCACCCATACCACCGGCGCAGAGAGCCTGTTCGACGCCGGGAAGATCCTTATGATCCTCCTCCAACCTACTTCGAGCCACACGCCTATAATCCTTTACTGCAGAACCCTAATCAGCAAGAGGAAAAATTGAGGATCAGCAGACGTTTGGGACGTCTCGAAGGAATGATAAACCAGTTCCTTGATCAGCAGATTCTCACCGAAAACACCCTGCTCAAGAGAATTGATTCAATCTCTGAAGAGTTCAACAGAAAATTCGATGATCTGGCCAATCATGTTCGAGTTCTGGAAGAACAAACCCACGAGGATGTACAAACACTAGCTGGGATGATCCACCAAGTCGCAACAGAGCAGACAAGACACAAGGGTATGACATCATACAAAACTCAAGCAATATTGTCGAATCAAAGCAGGAGATTAAAGAAGTCAGAGAATCCGCTATAGAGAGAAGACTGATGAAAAGTTGCAGGAGATCGAGCACAGGCTGAACAAACTCGAGCTCAAGGCACGGGAGATTGATGCAAGAATGGAACAGATGCCCAACATTGAGCAAATTGTGAGATTTTCTAAGAAATCTCCCAAAGATCCTGATGAAGATGCACAACAACGCCCTAGTGTGAGTTCATATGGCTGGTCTACCAAATAAAGAAGCTGGAGAGGTTCGTATCAAGTACAAGAAGGAAGAAGCGGACTATGAGCAAATCATATCCGGAGCCGCGGGTCCGACCGTTCCGACCGCGGCCAAGGCTCCTTTTCCCGCGGTCGCGACACCTCTGACCGCGGGGATTGGTCGTTCAGATTCACCTCCGGGATTTGAAAGGAAAATAATACATCTTCTGTCCCAACTCCAACCTCCAGCACCTAAAAAAGCAACTCAGGAAGAAGAAAACCAAGTTTCAGATGAAGAAACAGATTGACAGGAATCATTACCTTGTATGATGGAAAAGGAATGTGTTGAAGATTCAGCTGACTCTTCAATCCAAGAAGACCCGATATGCAGCAAGATAAAGATGACATACATCGATTCAATCATTGAATACGACGCTGCAGCTTTTTTTTGTGAATCCTATTCTGCGTTTGAAACACCAGCCAACACCTACAGAGAAAGGCAAGTTCGAATTCTCCATAAGGTCAAGACTACAGGTCAGTTCCTTATCTCTTGTTCTATTAGAGGAGAAATGTTTAAAAACGTGCTTTGTGATTCTGGAGCTTGTCTTAACATGATGTCCAAGGCAATTGCTTTGAGACTTGGTATTAAACACCTGCGCAGGACTAGAGCAAAGATTAGTCTAGCTGATGATTCCAATGCAACACCTCAAAGAATAGCTCATGAAATTCCTTTGAGAATAGGAGATTCCATCGTGCCTGTCAACTTCTACATTGTTGAAACGAGAGACGCAACATATCCAGTGATTCTCGGATGGTCTTATCTAGCAACTTCCAGAGCTATAATGGACTGGCCAAAACGGAGGATTTCGTTTGCTAATATCGACAAAGATGTCTTCACAGAAGCTGTCCCATACAACAGCAAAGCAGGAAAACGTTCATGAAAGAATAGCTCATAAAATCGACAAAGAATAGCTCATGAAATTCCTTTGAGAATAGGAGATTGCATCATGCCTGTCGACTTCTACATTGTTGAAACGAGAGACGCAACATATCCAGTGATTCTCGGATGGTCTTATCTAGCAACTTCCAGAGCTATAATGGACTGGCCAAAACGGAGGATTTCGTTTGCTAATATCGACAAAGATGTCTTCACAGAAGCTGTCCGATACAACAGCAAAGCAAGAAAACGTTGTGCAACAGAAGAATTTGAAGAAGAGCTTTGGAGTGACGAAGAACCTGCTAGGCAAAGTAAGGAGATGTCAAAAAAGACTTGTCTCAGGACAAGGTCTTCTTCATTGGACTTAGCCACGTCCAGCACCAAAAGTCGAGCTAAATGACTTAAAACAGAAGCGCTTAATGGGAGGCAACCCATTTAGGTATTGTTTTCTTTAGGATTTTTTCTTTCTTTTTCCGTTGATCTTTTTCTTTTTCTTAGTTTCAGTTGTTTCTTCTAAAACAAAAAAAGCCAAAAAAATTAAAAAACCCGAAAAAACCAAAAAGAAGGATGGTCCTTGACTGCTCGGCCCAGCAGGAACCAAGGAGAAGCAGGAACAGGCCGCGATATAAGCCCCCGCGGTCGCAGAAGCTCTGACCGCGGGAAACGCATGATCGACCGCGGTCGCGCGGCTCCTGACCGCGGCAAATGGTCGTTGAGATCAAGCCCGACCCCAAATCACCCACTTCACCTCATTCCACCTCACCAATCCCCACTCCACCTCATTCATCACTTCCCACCACCTCCATCACCACCTATCACCTTCCCAAACCTTTTCGAATGAATCCGGTCCATCACCACCAGCATCCTAGATCCAGGTAAGTTCTCTTTGGCCTTACCAATTCGATTATCTATGCATTTTTCTCATCCAATCTCGACTTGTTTCACACTGAGGACAGTGTGATTTAAGTCTAGGGGAGGATTTCATCCCTTTCTAACCACTTTTCTTTCATGAGTCTTGCATTATCTACACTTTTTGCATTTTCCTTAAAGTTTTTCAAAATCGGTTTTCAAAACAAAATATTTTTTAAAGGGAATGGTGAACATGAATCAATGATAGTTGACTGTGTGATTTTAGACTGTTCCTAGAGACATGCTCATTCATGATTTAGGATTAGACTAGGCGGTAGCTAAGCACATTTGAAATGAAGTACCCCAGAGGAATTGAAATTATTTGATTTAGATGAAGGAATACACTAGCTCTGTTTTATTTGGACTTAATTTTCTCATTGAAGCATTAGACCAAGGAAACGAATCATACATTCAGGACTCATTTATCCTTTTACCACTCTATGTTGATCCTAAATGGCTAGTTCATCTTTAGCTAGTTCCCCACCTTAACCAATCTTCTTTCAAACCACATGCACCAAGGACAGAGACCTGCGATTTGCCGGAAACGTTCCCGGAAGGATTCAACACAAAAAGAAGCTCAGTTTGCCTTAGAAAAATCTCAAATTTTGGTACAATCTCGTCCTCTAGTCTCTCTCTCTAAAAGGCATTTCCTTTTTGCTTTAAAAAAAAAAAAAAAAAAAATCCGAAAATAAGAAAAGAAAGGAAATAAAAGCCTTAGAGAGTCTAGAGAATTCGAACTTTAAGTCCCAAGGCAACTGGAGTTCGATTTTGTGGAGTTTTAGAGATCATTTTCTGATTCCCGGAAAGAATCTAAGTCTGGGGGAATAGCTGTTCACAACAAAGGAGGAAGGATTATCCAACAACATTAGGCAAGAAGAAGTGACTGAAAATTGCGGTCATCAACAGGTCCTTATCTCTCTTGCGGTTTTGCATATTATCTTGCATCCTCCAGATTCATCAGGTAACCCGAAACACTTTAACTACACCACTTAAACAGCCATTTAATGCCAAACGCCATCTACCCTGGATGATGTCTTTAATGAGAACTCACTATTGAACTTAATGAATGTAGAGAGCTAGTTGACTGGAATCAAGATTTAGATTGTTTAAGTTTTGCATGACGGAAAAAGTGGACTAGTTTCTTTTGTGTATTGGTGAGAATTTTCTAGACTAAGTTGTGGATTGATGCACGATCTTTGGTCCTAGTTTAGGACTTCATGTCTCAGAGATTTGTGCATTCCCTATTTTTGTTTTCACTTAACCAGTTTAGACTTTTGCTTTGTTTGAGGACAAACAAAGGTTTAAATCTGGGGGAGTTGATAACACCGTATTTTGACCACTTTTATGGATCGTTTTGCAATACTTTTTCCATGTTTTTAATTGCTTTTAAGTACTTTTATTACGTTTTTCTAGTATTTATAGTTCCAAGACTCTTTTCAAGTAACTTTGGGAAAAGCTTAACAAAATGGATAGAAAACCAGATTTCAGCTCAGAGTCAAACCGTCAGAAGTTCACCCCCGATTGAAGGCCTTCTTACCACCTGATCCAGCTCAAATTTGGAGATCTTAAAGATGGAAGTACCAGCTTTCCAGCACACTTTACAGATTGGCAATCCAAAGGTTCAATCAAAAGATACGCGAAGAGCAAGATGTCCCGTAAACTAGCCGGCAAGCATTTCCACCCGCGGCCAACAAGCCATTCTCCGCGGTCACAACCACCGCGACCGTGGCCAGCCACCCATTCCCCTCGGTCACGCACTTCCCGACCGCGGCCAGCTAACTCCGACTTTGAAGGCCCATTTCTGAAGTCTGTATCATTTTTCCAGCCTCAATTCCGGAACCCTAGACACCAGAGAGTATTGGAGACTATAAATGCATGTCATTTAGGTCTTTGTTAAAGAGAGAAGAAGAGAGACGAAATACTTTACAGAAATTTTACTTTAAGCTTTGTTTTTAGGTTTTAGGGAGAGAGAGATCTGTCTCTTGAACCTTTGTTTTTTCTTTTCAATTTCGGTTTCTATTCTACCTTCTAATATTATGTTTTTGATTTCGTTTATTATGTCTGAGTAGTTTTATTGTTGGGTCTAAAGGATTTTCGATGGGGATATATATGTTCGGTGAGGATTCCATGAGCTTTTGAGCCGAATCTTAGAACTTTTTCTTCTGAATTCGTTTTTACTGCATGAGAGTAGCGTCATGAACTACAATCTGATCCAGATGCTTGGTGACACGAAAGTCTTCATCCGGTGTCAGATCTAGTTTGGGAGAGAAAAACAAACATAGGAGTGGAAACCTACCTATGGGCGATTTGTGAATGCTGACGAGTCTTAAACATAATGCACCTTTTCTTTTCCAGGGCCAGAGTGGAAACCTACTGGTCAGGATTGAGAGAGATAGTTGTCTATGATCATGAGAGTGGCGTATTCATACGTCCGTGACTCCAGTTCGAAAAGTTTAAGCTAAGATCTTATCAAATTTACTCTCTAGCAATGTTTTGAATCGTTCATACCCCTGAGAAAACTTCCCTGAACCCCAGCGCCTCTTTGCTTATAGATTTACACCGATTTTCATTCAAGATTTAGTCTAGTATCTTTACTCTTTCAATCGATTTTCACTTAGCAATTAGGTCTAGCCGGTTTTCTCGTTTTTACCCGTTTTCGTTAAGTTTAGTTATTATGTCATTTTAATTCCCGTATTCTCTCTTTAAGATTCGTTTTTACGTTTTAAACACACCACCAAAACCCTCACAAAACTCGCCTGGTTCTAGACTTCCTTACTTTATATTTCTTTCGAAGGTTTTTGCAGGAAATATCCTCCTTCCCTGTGGATTCGATCCCTAAGTACTACAATCGATCAGCTGTGCACTTGCGGCTATTGATTTCATTTAGGGTAAAACTTGACACCCTCACACACGACAGCACATCAGGCATGCACAGGAAAAAGCATTTAACAAGCTAAAGGATAGCTTGACACATGCGCCTGTTTTGGTACTCCCAAACTTTGATCTAACCTTTGAAATTGAGTGTGACGCATCTGGAACAGGTATAGTGGCTGTGTTAACCCAAGGAGGCATGCTCGTAGCTTACTTTATTGAGAAACTAAGTGGAGCATCACTCAATTACCCCACCTATGACTAGTAAGGTCCCTTGAAACTTGGCAACATTATTTGTTATCCAAAGAGTTTGCTATTCATACAGATCATGAGACTCTCAAGCATTTGAGAGGACAAATCACACTTAAGAAAGGGCATGCTAGATGGCTAGAGTTCATCGAGACCTTCCCTTATATTATCAAGTACAAGAAGGGCCAAGAGAACATAGTAGCCGATGCTTTGTCAAGAAGACATGCTCTCATATCTACGATGGAGGCCAAGGTATTGGGTTTTGAACATATTAAATCACTTTATGATAATGAACCAGACTTTCAGGAAGCTTTCCAAGAGACCAACAAGGCGGCTTATGGCTCATTTTATCAACACGATGGATTTTTATTCAAAGACAAGAGGTTGTGTGTGCTGCAAGGTTCTATGAGGGAACTACTAATCAGAGAAGCTCACGGAGGAGGGCTCCTGGGGCACTTTGGGAGAGACAAAACTCTAAGTGTGTTGATGGAACACTTCCACTGGCAGAGGTTTTGTGAAAAGTGCATCACTTGCCTTAAGGCAAAGTCCAGGTGACACCCATATGTTCTTTATTTACCTTTGCCTATCCCTAACCTACCATGGGTAGATATCTCCATGGATTTTGTTCTAGGGCTGCCAAAGATCAACAACAAGGACTCTATATTCGTAGTGGTGGACCGATTCTCCAAAATGGCCCACTTCATCCCATGTAACAAGACCAACGATGCTACACAAACCGCTGATCTCTTCTTCAAGGAAGTGGTGCGTTTACATGGAGTTCCAAGGATCATAGTCTCTGGCCGAGACACCAAGTTTCTCAGTCATTTCTGGAAGACATCGTGGAAGAAACTAGGGACCAAGCTGCTCTTTTCCACCACCTGTCATCCACAAATCGACAGCCAGACTGAGGTAGTAAACCATACACTCTCCACCTTGTTAAGAGCTACGGTGGGTAAGAACTTAAGGAATTGGTTATCATGCTTACCTTACATTGAATTTGCTTATAACCATGCTAAGCACTCAGCTACTAAACAATCTCCTACTGAAGTTGTATACGGGTTTAACCCTTTGACCCCATTAGATCTTTCACCGCTTCCCCAAGCTGTCTATTCTAGCTCAGAAGGGATCACCAAGGCTGATTTTGTGAAGAAGCTACATCAACGAGTTAAGGAAAACATGGAGAAGAAGACTGAGAAGTACAAGCAACAAGTTGATAAGCACCGGAGGGAGGTCACATTTGAGTTGGGGGATTGGGTCTGGCTCCACATGAGAACCGAGAGATTTCCATACCAAAGGAGATCAAAGCTCTTACCGAAGGGAGATGGACCTTTCCGAGTCCTAGAGAAAGTCAATGACAATGCATACAAGCTTGAACTGCCAGGTGAGATGAACATTTCTCCAACCTTTACTGTTACTGATTTAGCTCCTTTCCATGCAGGAGATCATGTTAGGCGGACAGAACCTTTTCTAGAGGGAGGGAATGATGAGGACATCGAGACAAGCCTAACACTAGCTGATGAAGAGCCGATCAACATACCGACCATGAGACATGCACCAAGGACAAGGTCAGGTACTAAGAGTCTAAGAGAGGAATTCAACAAGTCAATAGAAGGGCTGATCACACTTATAGAGCACGAGGAACTCAAAGAGGAGCTACTCAAAGGGGAGATCACCCGAGAGACACCAATGGAGCCTCTAACCGAGTTCAGCACACTTGAGACACAACAGGACGTGGGAGACACGGCCGGTTCAAGCCAAGACCTTCAAGAATCCAAGAAAGTCAAGGAGACACCGAGCAATGACTACTCTCAACTTAAGTTTCAAGCCATATCATTCCTACCTGTTTTACAAGGCATCAAGGACGCTATTACGTTTGTCATCTCCAAGCAAGTGGAAATACCACTCAAGGAACCAATGTAAGTGTTTACAATTGGATTATATCTCACGAGCTTATTGTTTGTTTTGCAGGAGCTTTTCTTTGCCTTAGTCGTTTTCCTTAGTTTTTAGAACTCTTCCATTTTGTTGCTTTAGTTAAACGATGAGCTTTGTAGTTTCTTTTTCTGTATTTTCGGCCAAGAGAAGCCACCCCGCTGTCGAACCATTATATAAGGTTCCTTCTCAGCATGTAAACTTTTAACCTATCAATAAAATAACCCGAGTTTTCTTTGAAAGCAAAACCCTAGCCGCAGCAAGTTCTCTTCCTCTTCTTTGGTGCGATTCCTTTGAAGCTGAAAAACAAGACTTATCACAGATTTTTCCATAATCTGTGTGGCGTCTCTCGATCCATTGTACCCTTGTCACCTCGTTTCATCACTCCTTTCTACTGAGTCATCTAGAGAGAGCCGTACGGCCAGCTAGAGATTCACCACCTTTCCATCCAAGTAAGAACAAGTCACTCTTGTTCCTACATCACCTTTGTATCCTATATATGTAATCTTCCTAATGCATGAGATATATACGGAGTTTTCCTATCTTATAGTACAGTGGCAAAAAAAATGAAAGAAATGCAAGTGTAAGGCAGATGGAGAATGTGTTGGGGATCAAGGGTCGGACAAGGTAAGAGATTGGATCTTGTGGTTCGGGTAATAGGCACCCGCATTTGGAGATGAAAGTGGAATCAAAACCCTTACAGGCAGCAGAGCCTGGATTTTGTGAGATGGCCAGAGTTTGAGAGTGAGGAATAGAACAAACCATGGAAGAAGCATGAGGAGGGACAAAGGAGAAGAAATTCTCGCCATAGGTTTCATGTTATTCCAACCAATGGTTCAAAAGATTTAAAAGATTAGTGAAGACATGTTATTTTGACACAAGAAAAACAAAAAAAAAAAGATTAATATAATATATCACATATTAGACCAAAACATATATCGGACAATTCAATGTCAATTCAAAATTGCTCATTTAAAGATTAGACCATGTTTCTTCCAAATCGATTCTAACAGAAACGCTTTACTTATTTAAAAACTCTTTTACATTGTATAACCTAAGTGTAAATTTCTCTAAGTTGGTTTTTAAATCCAAAAATTTTCTCTTCAAAATTTTTATAAGATCTACAACAATTCATGCCAGTTACTGAAGAATTATAAATAACTTATATCTTCTTATTTCATCTTAATGCTTGCTTTGTTTTTCGTCATGTTTGGTGAGTAAAGCCTAAAATAAACCACATATCCATGGTTACACCGTGGTAGTACTTTATGATCGAACCCAAAGGAAAAATAATAATAATATGCGAGAAACTAACAAAGCTAAGATGATAATGAGGTTTGGTTTTTGGTGACTAAGAACAACTTTTTGTATTGGTGAACAATGACAAAGAACAACTACAACTCGAAATTAATCAAGAATAAGACAAGAAAGAAGTTTAAGGCAAGTAAACAAGCATTACAGTTAAGAACTAAATCAAACTAGAACAATTAACAAAAGGTAAGCAAAACGATTAACAAATATTGGGAAACATGGATCATGAGCAAGGCCAATGACTAAGAAAGACTTCTAGTTGATTCATCATACTTAAAATTGATATGTTCATAATTTGCATCATTTAGGTTGCATATTTCATTCCAAATCATGTTTTATTTCATGCATTTTAGGTCCTTAGGGTTTTTTTTAGGACTTAGGAGATGCATTAGGTCCCAATGAGTCTTTGCATGTTTTGAGTGTTTACCAGGTGTATTTGGAACTGAAAAGATGAATCCAGGAAGTGGAATGGTGATCAAGGCTTGAAAAATGGTGAAATTGGGTTTTTGAAGGTTATCGGCCATTCTCGCGTACCAGAAAGGTTTTTATCGGCCATTTTCACGTACCGTGGGTAGACTTTATCGGCCAAAACGCGTACCGGCTATTGAATCTCTCGGCCAAAATCTCTGGGTGCAGACACGTTTCCGAAATCGCCTGTCCGGGGAACCTTCCGGTCCGATTCAGTTGTCGGGTGCTTCATCTAAGTTGGAGAGGATTGGATCACGGTTCCAGAGCAAGTAGAATCATGGAATTTGGACGCGTGAGCAGAAAGTTAAGCTCGTCGGAAGGAACTCCTGTCTCGCTGCTGTTCTGGACCAAGCCGATGAGCTCTGAAGAATGCGAAGGACGGTGCACTTCCAGGCCGATTCAGTTTCCGGGGCCTTCATGAGAATCAGAGACATTTGAGTCCTCTTTTCATAACGTCCTGGAGCATTCAATTCTGAGCTATGAGTAGGAAGATACGGTCTCAGGAATGGACACATGTCTAGACGCCTCTCTCTGATCGTGTAAATGCACTGCAAAGATGAGCCCTCCAGGAAGCCTTCCACTTCCCAAGAACCAAATCTTCCTTCACCAAAGTTGGAGATACATGAGTCATCTGTTCTCTGCAATTGGAATCACTCAATTCGGACATGTATCGTAGAAGTTACACTCTCCGGAATGCGAAGTGGTCCAAGCTGCTCTGAATGCTGCGAGAAAGCCTTGCGACTTGGTTAACTCGCAGGCCTGAAGACGAATGCCTGGAAATTGATGCTGTGAGTTGAGAAGTGCGGGTAAGCTATCAATGGATCTATCAATGGATGAGGTCTGAGGCTCCCGAGCAAGAAAATTGCTAAGTCCACAATCGTGCGACTTAGGCATGCGAGTTGGCCGCGCCTGGAACCAAGCCGCACGATCACTCACAATCTACTCCGACTTGAGCCTGCGACCTGAGTGTAATGGAGACCAACCCGCACGGTTTGTACATTCCCCAGAAACCGCCTTGGTCCTGCGAGTTGAAGAAGAAGAAGATTAAGCCGCAGCAAGACTCGCAAAACACTCCTACTTGGGTGTGCGGCTAAGACAAAGCAATTTAAGTCTCACAAGACAAGTTCTTCATCTACTGCGACTTGGGCTTACTACCTGGGAGACACTGGACCAACCCGCAGGATTCCCACTTTATCCATTAAAGCCGGGTCAGGACCCGGTTTGTTCTGGGCTGACCCGGTTCGTTTTTAGAGAGATATAAATACTTTTTAGGGTTTTTTCCTAGAGAACTAAGCTTTATTCCCTTTGTCTCTTGCCTCTTTTGTGAAAAGACTCCACTAAGAAGAGAAATATCGATTATTGAGTGTTTAATCAAGAGAGTTTAAGAAATCTTTGTGTTTAAAGCTGCTTTCTTCTAAATCTATCATCTATCTCTCCATCTATACACTTCTAATCATGATTAACAACACATCTTGCAAAGGATCTAGTGTGTTGATCATGATTAGTGAGTAATCTCCATATTAAGGTCTTAGATATGTAGATTAGGGTGCTTAAGTGGTAGATTAGTGAGCTTAGGGGTTAGATCATGCATATTCCATTCTCTACAACTTGTTCTCTATGCTAGATCCATACAAATCATATGTGGTCTAGATTCTGGGCATTTCATGCACCAAAAGTGTTTGATGAAATGCATGAACCAAGGTTGTTAGAGGTTTAACTGTTATTCATCATGGGAATGATTGTCTATATGCTTAAATGACAGATTAAACTGATTCTTAATGCTTGTTAACTCATGTTTCACTGATGATGATTGGGTTAGAAACTGTTTTAGCATAGGAGTTAATACCTTCATGAGAGAATTAACTTAATTAAAGATGTTTATGTTGAATGGTTTGCTTGATCATATGATTCATTAGCTCATTAATTTATCACTGAAGGCGCCCTAATCCACTATCATGTCTAAGACCTTTCTCATCATCATTCATACATTCTCATCATTGTTCATTGTTTAGTTCTTGTTTAATTGATTTCATTAGTCTTTAATCCTGTTGAAGTTTGTATAGTTGTCTCTAGTTAACCAAACCACTATTGTTTGCTTGAATTTAGAATATGATCACATAGTTTAGTGTCTAACACCACATATGGATTGATAAACCCCTTGTACTGCAAGACAGGGGATTGATAACCTCTACAAAGAGCCTTGAAAACTCTTAGTTATCAATTGGCGCCGTTGCCAAATTTTGGTTTGTTTAGCATTAAGCTCTGATCTGTTCTTGAGATCAAGTGCTTACTTTCTTGTTTTTACTGATTACTTTCAAGTTCTGTTTGTGATTTCAGGTGTATGAACACCAGGTCTAGATCAAGAAGCTGTGGTCCACCTTTCCCTCTCAACGACAACACCAATCTTTTGGTACCAAGGAGGAGAAGGGACAGGCGTGGAAGACAGGTTGATCAGGCTGATATGGAAGAACAAAGAGAACATGTGGTAGACATAGAACAACCAGTTCAGGAGCAACCGGCTCAGGGTAATGGAGCTGGTAATGGAGTTGGTCAAGGGCTTCATCAGGGTAATGTTCATCAGGAACAGGTGCACCATCAACAAGCTTATGTCCACCAGGGACAAGCTCAAGCTCATCAACAGAGGCATCAGGCCAATGTACATCAAAGACAACAGGTGCACCACCAACCCCAGCCCTTCCAACACCAACAAAGAAGATATGAGCAACCCCAAGTCTATGTTGGAGAGAATGACAGGGCCAATGCTCATCAGTATGGAGCTGGAATTCAGGCACCAACATGTGAAAAACAACAACTTTGAAGTGAAGGCATCATTGCTAAATATGGTCCAGAACTCAAAGTTCCATGGGTTAGCAATGGAAGATCCCTTGGAACACTTGGATCAATTTGATAAGGTGTGTGATCTGACAAAGATAAATGGAGTTTCTGAGGACAGATTCAAGCTAAGACTATTTCCCTTCAGTCTTGGTGACAAAGCTCATCAATGGGAGAAGAATCTTCCAAGAGGCTCCATTCAAACCTGGGAGCAATGCAAGCAAGCTTTCCTATCTAAGTTCTTCTCCACCTCAAGAACTGCAAAACTGAGGAACCAAATCTCTAGCTTCACTCAGCACAGCAATGAGAGTTTTGGTGAAGCATATGAGAGATTCAGGAGCTACACAAACCAATGCCCACACCATGGGTTTAGTGAGGCTTCCCTACTCAGCACACTATATAGAGGAGCTCTTCCCAAGAAAAGAAACCAGCTGGATACTGCTTCCAATGGGAACTTTCTGGGAAAGGAGATACATGCTGCTTTAGAGCTAGTGGAGAACTTAGCATTGAGCAATGATACTTATGGTGAAGACTATGACAGATCAAATAGATCTGAAGGTTCAAGCTCAGAACAGAGGCTCACCAGAGAAGTCAAGGAGTTGAGGAGTGAATTAGACAAGTTGAAGCTGGTAACTCACAAGCCAATGGATTTTGTTGGAGAGTATGAGGAACCATCTCAAATCTTTGAGAACATAAGTGAAGAGGGTCTTACCCAGGAGGAGCTAAACTACATTGGGAATCAGAGGTTCCAGAGATATCAGTATGGTAATGCCAATCCAAACCTTTCTTACAGGAACACCAATGTAGCTAACCCACAAGACCAAGTCTATCCCAATCCTCAAGCTCCACAGAACTTTGTTCCCAAGAACAACTTTCAAGGATCTTTTCAACCAAAGAATCAGTTTGCTCAGAATCAAGGTTTTGGTCAGCAACAACAACCATTTCAGGGTCCTAGTTTCAATACACAGCAGCAAAAGGCACCACCAGGGTTTGGTCCACCACAGTTCCAACAGCAGGCGCCGGTTCAACAACAGTTTCAGCCACCAACGGTTCAACAGCAGCCTCAGATGGGTTCAGATATGGTTGGTATTCTGCAACAACTACTTCAGGGTCAAAATATCTTTGCAAGCCAGAATGCAGCCATGCAGCAGGACATCAAGGAACTGAAGCAGAACCAGGCCTCAAGCTCAAGGAACCAAAGTCACCTACCTGGAAAACCAGAACCCAACCCCAAGGAATATGCCAAGGCCATTACACTGAGGAGTGGAAAGGAGTTACCTGGTATTGAGAACAACAATGTGATCATTAAGGACAATGATCAAACTGAGGGGGAGGCAGCCTTAAAAGAGGATCAAGTTGCTGAGAAACCAAGGACAGAAAAGGGTAAAGAGGTAGCAAAGGAAGCAGAACCAGAAAAGAAATATGTGCCACCACCTCCATACCAACCCAAGCTCCCATTTTCAGGGAGATTTAAGAAGCAACTAGTGGATAAGGCAAGAGCTGTATTTGAGAAGACACTCAATGAGACACCACTCACTATGCCTCTCAATGATGCATTCTTAATGATGCCAAAGATGGGGAAGTTCTTGAAGGATGCCATTCTGAACAAGACAAAAGAGCTTCAAGGCATGGTGGTACTAAGTCATGAATGCAGTGCTATCATTCAGAAGAAGTCCATTCCATGGAAGTTAACTGATCCAGGGAGCTTCACACTCCCTTGTGCCATTGGACCTCTTCTATTCTCTGGATGTCTTTGTGATCTAGGAGCATCAGTCAGCTTGATGCCATTCTCCATAGCAAAGAAGCTGGGCTTTAGAGTCTTCAAGCCTGCAAGGATCTCTCTTATCCTTGCAGATAGATCAGTTAGATTGCCTGTTGGTATGTTGGAAGATCTACCTGTCAAGATTGGTGGTTTTGAGGTTCCAACTGATTTTGTTGTGCTGGAGATGGATGAAGAACCAGTAGATCCTCTTATCTTGGGCAGGCCATTCTTAGCAATTGCAGGAGCTATTATTGATGTGAGAGGTGGGATAATAGAGCTTCAACTTGGGTCTGAAAAGCTCAAGTTTGATGTGAATGAGATGATGAAGAAACCCACCATTGAGGGTCAATGTTTCTATGTGGAGACAATGGATCAGTTGGCTGATGAGTTGCTAGAGGAGCTGAACACTGAGGATCCTCTTCAAGCTGCTCTAACTCAAGAACAAGGAGACAATGGGCTCTTAGCTGAAGCAAGTGAAGGGTATAAGATGTATCTGGACAATGCAAGAGAGCTGGGTCCTGAGACAAGGTTTTTGGAACTGGAACAAAGTGGCTCTGAGGTCTTGGCTATCAAAGGAGCAGAAATGAGCCAATGCAGCTTGGACAAGGATTGGAATGAGGCTGATGCACCCCCTGTTGAGCTCAAGCCTCTACCAACAGGGCTCAGGTATGCTTTCATGGGCTTAAACTCCACATATCCAGTAATCATCAATGATAGCCTATTAGAGGATCAAGAGGGTGCATTGCTTAGTGAGATAAGAAAGTTCAGGAGAGCCATAGGATATTCTTTGGCTGATATTAGAGGAATCTCTCCTGACATTTGCACCGACAGGATCCACCTAGAGGACCAATCTATGTCCTCCATTGAGCATCAATGTCTTAACCCCAACCTTAAGGAAGTGGTTAAGAAGGAGATACTAAAACTTCTTGAGGCAGGAATAATTTACCCAATCTCTGACTCAAGATGGGTGTCTCCTGTTCATGTTGTGCCCAAAAAGGGTGGGATTACAGTGGTTAAAAACGAGAAGGATGAGCTGATAGCTACTAGGACTGTCAGGGGACACAGAATGTGTATAGACTATAGAAAGCTCAATGCAGCCTCTAGGAAGGATCATTTTCATTTGCCTTTCATTGATCAGATGTTAGAGAGGCTTGCAAACCACCCCTTCTTTTGTTTTCTCGATGGGTACTCGGGGTTCTTCCAAATTCTCATAGATCCCCGAGATCAAGAGAAAACAACATTCACATGCTCTTATGGCACATTTGCATACAGGCGAATGCCTTTTGGTCTCTGTAATGCCCCTGCCACATTTCAACGTTGCATGATGCATATCTTCTCTGACATCATTGAAGAGAAGGTGGAGGTGTTCATGGATGACTTTAGTGTCTATGGCTCCTCCTTCTCGGATTGTCTCTCTAATTTGTCACAGGTCTTGGAGAGATGTGAGCAGCATAACTTGGTGTTGAACTGGGAGAAATGCCACTTCATGGTGCAGGAAGGAATAGTTCTTGGGCACAAGATAGCTGAGAAGGGCATAGAGGTTGACAGAGAAAAATTGGAAGTAATGGTGAACCTGCAAATCCCCACTTCAGTCAAAGGGATAAGGAGTTTCTTTGGGCATGCAGGGTTTTACAGAAGATTTATCAAAGACTTCTCAAGAATAGCCAGGCCCTTGACAAGGCTGTTGTGTAAAGAAGTGGATTTCATCTTTGATGCTGAATGTGAAGAAGCCTTCAAGATGATCAAGGATGCATTAGTCAGTACACCAATAGTCCAGGCACCAGATTGGTCCCTTCCTTTTGAGGTTATGACAGATGCATCTGATTTTGCTGTTGGAGCAGTTCTTGGGCAAAGGAAAGACAAGAAGCTACATGTTATCTACTATGCCAGTAGAACACTTGACTCTGAACAAGAGAAGTATGCTACTACTGAGAAGGAAATGCTGGCAATAGTCTTTGCCTTTGACAAATTCAGAAGCTACCTGGTGGGATCAAGAGTCATTGTATATACTGATCATGCAGCCCTCAGGTATCTGATGACCAAGAAAGATGCTAAGCCAAGACTATTGAGATGAGTTCTTCTACTTCAGGAGTTTGATATGGAAGTACAGGACAAAAAGGGTATAGAGAATGGAGCTGCAGACCATCTCTCTAGGCTGAGGGATTGACTCTGAAGTGCCTCTTAATGACAGTCTTCCTGAGGAATCACTGATGGTGCTCCATTCTTATTTGGAGTTTTGCAGACAGTGTGAACTATCTTGCTTGTGGGAGTGGGAACCACCTGAATTAGATGCTTACCCACAGGAAGAAGTTCTTCAGAGAAGTCAAAGATACCATTGGGATGAGCCCTACCTCTATGTCCTAAACAAAGATCAGCTGTATAGAAGGTGTCTTGCTGAGGAGGAGATGCAACCTGTGTTGCAAGAGTGTCATGGTTCAGCTTTTGGAGGTCACATGGGAGCAATCAAGACTGTGGCCAAGGTTCTTCAGAGTGGGTTTTGGTGGCCCACAATGTTCAAAGATGCTCAGTTGGTTGTTTCAGCATGTGATGCGTGTCAGAGGCATGTAAACATTTCAAAGAGGAGTGAGATGCCTCAAAACCCAATTCTAGAAGTTGAGATCTTTAATTGCTGGGGGATTGACTTCATGGGGCCCTTCATTTCATCTTATGGGAATCAGTACATTCTTGTGGCTGTGGACTATGTGTCCAAATGGGTTGAGGCCATTGCTTCCCCTACCAATGATTCCAAGGTTGTAGTGAAGCTGTTCAAGAGCATTATCTTCCCAAGATTTGGAGTACCCAGGGTTGTTATCTCTGATGGAGGATCTCATTTTTTGAACAAGACTTTGGAGGGTTTGTTGAGAAAGCATGGAGTGAAACACAAGGTAGCTACTCCTTATCATCCTCAAACTAGTGGCCAGGTTGAGGTATCTAATAGACAGATCAAGGCCATTCTTGAGAGGACTGTTAGCTCAAGCAGAAAAGATTGGAGCAAAAGGCTAGATGATGCATTGTGGGCTTACAGGACTGCCTTTAAAACTCCAATTGGGACATCACCTTTCAATCTGCTATATGGGAAGAGCTGCCACCTTCCTGTTGAGTTGGAGTACAAGGCTTTGTGGGCTGTGAAGTTGCTGAACTTTGATATCAAGACAGCTCAAGAGAAAAGGGTCATGCAACTCCATGAACTTGAGGAGATTAGGCTTGAGGCTTTTGAGAGCTCAAATATCTATAAGGAGAAGACCAAGGTTCTGCATGACCAAAAGATTCTGAAAAGGGAGTTCAAGGATGGTGATTTGGTGTTGCTGTTCAACTCTAGACTTAAGTTGTTTCCAGGAAAACTTAAGTCTAGATGGTCTGGACCTTTTAAGGTTCTTGAGGTGATGCCATATGGAGCTGTTGTGTTAGAAGGAAAGAATGGGCAAGAGTTTGTGGTAAATGGCCAAAGAATCAAGCATTACTTAGTTTCACAAGGGAAGGAGGAAGCTACATCAGTTCCCCTTCTTGATCCACCACCAGCCTGTTAAACAGGTTTCCAAAGTCAAACTTAGAGACTTTAAACAAAGTGCTCTTGGGAGACACCCCAAGCTTATCCTTGTACATAGTTCTTTTGATTTCTTCTCTTTTATTTTATGTTTTAGAACTTTTTGATGGGTTTTGTGAGTTGGTCTCAGGTTCTAGGTGATTTTTGGAGGACATAGCTCAGTGATGAATGGAATGGAGCATGTGAGAGGGCTGAGAGAAGTGTTTAGGGCCTGAAAAACTTGGAGAACGCCTCAGTGCTACCTAGGTGTGCGGCTTGGTGCAAGAAGAGCCCAGGTCGCAGCAGGACTCGCAATTTACTCCGGCCTGGGCGTGCTACCTGGTGTAAGAAGACCGATCCGCACAAAACCACGAAGAGGCTCGAAGTGTTTAAGTCCCAAACCCTGCGACCTGGGAGTGCGGGTCAGAAGAGAGGAAGCTAGGCCGCACATCCATTCGCAAATTACTCCGAGTTGGGCGTGCAACCTAGGAGAAAGAAGACCAGGCCGCACCAAATAGAACCAGTCCAAAATGTCTAAGTCCGAGGTTGTGCTAGCTGGTGCTGCGGGTAAGAAGAGAGGAGTCCAGGCCGCATGAAGGCTCGCAAATTACTCCGGGTTAGGCGTGCTGGCTGGGAAAAAGGAGACCAAGTCGCAGCATGAGAAGAATGGCCGATGGTGTTTAAGTGCGAAAACCTGCGAGAAAAGAGTGCGACCTGGGAAACAAAAGAGTTAGGCCGCACATATGTTCGCAATTTACTCCGGGTTAGGCGCACTGGCTGGGAAAAGAGAAATCAGGTCGCAGCATAAGAAGATTGGCCGATGTGTTTAAGTGCTGAACTCTGCGAGGAAGGAATGCGGCCTGGAAACAAAGGAGTTAAGCCGCACATCCACTCGCAATTCACTCCGGGTTGGGCGTGCTGGCTGGGAATCATAGAGACCAGGCCGCACGAAATCAAGAAGAGCCAAACGCCTAAGTGTGAAGGTGTGCGATATGGGCGTGCTGGCTGGGAGCAAGGAGACTATGTCGCAGCAAAAGAGGAATGGCCGAGATATCTTAAGTCCAAAAACCTGCGACCTAGTCATGCGAGCTGGGAAGATAGAGACTAGGCCGCACGTATGATCGCATTTTACTCCAAGTTGGGCGTGCTAGCTGGGAAGCATGAAGACCAGGTCGCAGCAGGAAAAGAAAAGCCAAAGTGTTTAAGTCCAAAAACCTGCGACCTAGTCATGCTACCTAGGAACAAAAGAAGCTAGGCCGCACACATGTTCGCAAATCACTCCGACTTGGTCGTGCTAGCTGGTCGCAACGGAACCAGGTAGCAGCATGGAGAAGAGATAAAACCGAGCTGAAGGACTTTTACTGCGACTTAGTCATGCAGGGTAGGCACAGAAGATCCCAGGTAGCACAAAAACATTTCCGGTTCTACACCGAGACGGTCATGCGACTCGATCCCGGCGGTTCCCGGTCGCACAAAGGAGAGAAAAGAGGCCGGTCAACGAGAAAAGGACGGGTCAAAGCCTTGACTGGTCAAATTAGATCTATTGACCACCAGTCCAAAGGCTTGAACCTGTCCCACACTCTCTCTTCCCCACCATAAACCCGAGTTTGCAACTCTTTCTCTCATTTCTCTCCATTGTTTTCATCATATCTCTCTCTAATTTTCCGCCAAATTTGTTGATTCAAAGTGCTCTGAACTCGTTTTTGAGTTGTTAACATCATCCTGATTGCATTTTGAGCTCGTTGCATCTTCATTCTGTTAAAATTCACCTTTTTCCATGTTCTTCAATGGTGATTTTTGAACTTCAAGGTGTGGAATCGATTTTAATAGGTTGTTTTAGACCTTGGGATTATTTTTATAAATGCTAGGGTGCTAGATAGTCTTGGAAAACAGAGCACTTTGTTGGTAATTCCTTGTTCTTGAGTTTTGAAAATTGTTGCAAGAAATTCATGAGAAAAATCGATTTTTTTTAAAAAAAAAGAAATGAATTAGTTTCTTGCTGAGTCCTTGCTTTGCACTCTTGTTTTTGCATTGCTATTAACTTATTGGATTGATGCTTGGCTTGAGAAACCTGTTCATGTGGTTTTAAAATCGATTCATGCAACAAATTTTTTCAAAATTTTGGAGAATTTTGTGAAGCTTGTTCTTGTACTAACATTGTTTTTGAGAATCTCTTGGTAGATGACTGAAAGAACCAACTCTCTGGCCAAGAAGAAGGGCACTGCATCCAAGGGCAAGGGTTTGGTCTCAGGGTCTTCACAGCCAAGAGAAAAAGGTCAAGGAGCAAAGAATACCACAAAGCAAGGAAGATGTGATCCAGCGCCAAAAAGGACAAGGCATGAAGGGAAAGCTTTGGTGGTTGCTTCTGGTTCCAAGAAGAAAGGAAAACAGTTGGCTGTGGTATCTGAGAGTGAACAGACTGAAAGTGACTCAAGCAGCTCAGCTGGTGGTTCACAAGGCACCATTAAAGAGGGATCAAAGAGGTTCAAGAAAACTGAACCAGAAACACTTGATTATCTGGCTAAGTTTCAACAGATAGAGATCCAGCAAGGGAGGTTCCCTGATTTGGACTTTCTGAAGAAGATTGGCATTTATGAAGATGTCAAAACTTTGCTTGGGAGCATGGGTATTGAGTAACTTTTGGAGATGAGAGAGATCGCTTATGAGGAGTCTCAAGAGTTCTTGGCTTCCTTTGAAGCTTTCATTTACTACCCAAGGGATTCAAGAATTATTCAAGGAGATGGGCTTGGACATGTGGAGTTTACTGTGAAAGGGAAGGACTATTCAGTGTCATTCAGAGAATTGAATGAGATTTTTGGGTTTTCCACACCTAGAAATGCTCTTCTCTCCAACCAGGTCAATCTCAGAAAAGATGAAGTTTAACTTCTATGGAGATCAATTGCTTCTCGGAGACACATCTGGAACAGCTAAGTCTTCTTGGATAAGGAATCCAGTTCTGAGATATATACACAAGATTCTCTCTCACAGCTTCTACTTCAAGATTGATGTTGGAAGAGTTCACAAAGGTGATCTGATGCTCCTTGGTGTGGGGCTGAAACAGCTGATGCCAACTCATGAAGATGGGGAACCCTATGAAGGGATTGAATACCCACTTTGCCTTGCCTCTCAATTTGCAAGGTCTTTGATGTTCTACAAAAAGTGCATGTGGGGTTCTACAAAGCAAGATGCCAAGCTGACCCATGGATGGGTAGTAACAAAGATCTTGGAGGCCAAGGGGTACAGATTCAAGGAGAACAAGGCAAGGTTTGATCTGATTAATGAAGCCCATTTGTGTAAGATCGGTTTCCTTCAAGGAAGAATGGGTACCAAGGTAGTATACAACTTCAAGACTCTCATCAGTGAGCCAGAACAAACTCTCCTGCCCAATCCCTCCATCACCACAGTCCAAGTTAAGAGGAACATTCACTTCTTCTTGCTGAAGGAAGAGCTGTACAATGTCCAAACTGATCCACCAATCCTCACATACAAGCAAGCTTGCAGAGAAGAAGCCTCCAAGGGAAAGAGAGCAACCGCTGAAGATGCTACCACAAGTGCTGCTGGTGCTCAAGATGCTGATCTGCCTCCACCTCAAAAACGTTTTGGTGGAAACAGATACCACTTTGATGATTACAACTGGGAGGAACCAGGCACTTCAGGGTTCAGAGCTCAACAAAAGATTGGTATTCTCCAACAATGGTGCAAGTACCAAGACAAAACCATCCACAAGATGGCCAAGTGCATCAAGGAGATGAAGAAGAGGATCAAGAAGCTTGAAAATCCTTGCAAAGGTGGGTCTCCAGCACCAGTTTTACCAAGGAACAGAGAGGAAGTTGGAGAGAGTTCCATGAACTGCACAGCCCTGGTCACATATGGCACAACTTGGGTGGATCTTGACGACGGGTCTGATGAAGCAAGCCATCATTCTTGGGAGACACCATCCGGTCACACTTCAAACCCCTCTTACTCATTGGGGTCAGACTTCCACAGCTCTTAGGTAACACTCCAAAACCTTGTAAATATGCATGTAGATTTCTTTTTTTTTTGCATTTTACTTGTTTGTTTTGTTTTAACTCCTTTCTCATGCTTTTATAACACAAGGGACTGTGTTATTTAAGTGTGGGGGAGGAGTTTCATCTTTTACTAATCATGTTTTCTCTGATCTTATTTTACACTTTGAGTCTTGAGTCACATTCTTGCATCCATTCATGTAGTTTCATCTAAGTGCATATAAAAAAAACCAAAAAAATTGAAAAATCTGAAAAATTTTCACAAAAAAAATGAACATGTAGTTGCATTCTCATTTTTAGGATTGAGTCTAGTTGCATATTCATGTAGGCTGCATCAATGCAAGGGAGTAATGATAGGTTTTTCCTTGAGAGAATATCACTTTAAGAATTCGGTTCACTGCCCTAGTTTCTAGTTCTTTGCTGCATGTAAACAAGAATGAAATCAAGACTGATCCATGCTTTGAAATTGTTGAGTGAATCAAGCTTTGAATAGTCCAGCCTTATCTAAGTGAGAACCTTAATTTGACAATCTAATTATCATTGCTTGTGAATTTCATTGTGAACTCATGGGTACCCTTAAAATACTTGAGCTCTCTTATCCCTTTTACCACTCTTTGCTAGCTCAAGTAGCTGTTCTCAAACTTTGAGACAGTTCCACACCTTTAACCAAACCTTCCTTGAAGCCTGAAACACTATAGTGAGAGATGTGAGGCCTTTTTCTGAATAAACTTGACAGAAAGTGTTGGGTTTAGGGCGACAAGAGTAGGGTCTCATGTAGATCTAGCTCAACATCATGAGTCTAGAATAGGCTAGGAAGAGTTCTTGAGAAACATTGAGTGTTTGAGATGAGAACCAGGGGTTGGAAAAGAAAAGAAAGAGGTTTGGGGTCTGCTGTGTAAAGAAAGAAAAAGCTCTTGTGTTTTGAAATAGAAAGCCTAGCCTCTAAGTAAAAAGAAAAGAAAAGAAGCCAAAAGGCTCAAGTGTTTGAAAAGAAAAGAAAAGAGGCTAGAAAGTGTGTTATGAGAAAGAGCTAAGTGTAATATTCAGACCCCAAACCTGAGTATTAGTTGAAAAGATAAAGATGAATCCCCTGGTGAGAAAGAAAGAATGAGAGGGAAGTGAGGAGAGGGTTGACAAGGCAATGCATGTCTTGAGAGAGGAGTAGCTAGGATGTGATCTTCATGGGAGTAGAGTTAAGGTGAAAGACCAATTTGGGGCATTGGGTAGATGGGATCTGCTCTTG